>NW_027362763.1:702574411-702861911 GCF_046119375.1 Phyllobates terribilis | reverse complement strand
GTAAGAGATTTATCCGTAGAAAACCCCCTAAAGAGCAAGATAGGTGGGAAGACAGGAGAAGGAAGACCAAAGGATTCCTATTTAATAAACCTCCCAACGATAGCAGAAAGACCTCCCAATGAAGATTTGCCCCGGCTTGGGGGGGGGGGGGCTTTCAAGCTTTCTCCCGGCCTGGGAGTTAATATCTAACAACTCGTGGATTCTGAGCATAATACAATCAGGCCTGAAACTCCAGTTCCTCACATTTCCTCAACAAAACTTTGTCATGACCCCCGAAAGGTCCTCAAGCGAGGAGCAGCAGGCCTTGGAGCAAGAAATCCAAGGACTAGTAGGAATGGCAGTCCTTCAGGAAGTCCCGGAGGAGGAGGAAGGCAGGGGTTTCTATTCTCCGTTGTTCCTGAGGAAAAAGCCAGATGGGACGTACAGGACAATTGTAAATCTAAAAAAGCTAAACAAACTTTTGAAGGTGGAAGCCTTCAAAATGGAAACAATAAAATCATCAGTGAAAATGCTTATTATCACGTCCCGATACACAAAGACTACAGGAAGTTCCTCAGAGTAGCAGTTCCCATGGATGGAGTGGTCAAACACTATCAATATACGGCCCTCCCATTCGGCATCGCCATAGCCCCAAGGGTTTTCACCAAGACTGTGGCAGAGATAATGGCTCATCTAAGGGAACAGAATACCCTGGTCATCCCATACTTAGATGACTTCCTGGTAATAGGCAGCTCCTTCCTAGACTGCAAATCCCATCTGGGAAAAGTCATGGATTCTTTGACTCGCTTAGGATGGCTTTTGAATCTGGAGAAATCCAAAATAGTACCATGCCAGATACAGGAATACCTTGGCATCGTGCTGGATTCAAAAAGACAGGCGTGTCGTCTCCCCACAGAGAAAATTTGCAAAATCATGGGCCAGATGTCACGGGCAAGGTCCCACCCATCTATGTCCCTACGGGGAGCCATGTCCCTTCTAGGTTCCCTGACAGCTTGTTTCCCGGCCGTCCAATGGGCCCAAATACATACCAGGACCCTACAGTGGGAAATTCTGGAGGCAGAAAAATCCCTAAAAGGGCATTCAGAAGGGCAGTTAACGCTATCTGCAGAAACCACACTTTCCCTAGAGTGGTGGGGGAACATAGACAATCTAGGGCGGGGGATTCCTTGGACTATCCCGACACCTCAAATCCTGACCACAGATGCAAGTCCTGGGGGTTGGGGGGCTCACCTCAACAATCTTGTAGCTCAGGGAGTCTGGTCAGAGCGCCTAAAGCTAATGTCCTCAAACATGAAGGAGCTCCTAGCAGTAGAGCGGGCTCTCCAGGAATTCAGGCATACACTACAAGGACATCACGTGAGGGTCTTTTCAGACAACCAAGTAGTAGTGGCGTACCTGAACCACCAGGGGGGTACACGGTCCCATTCCCTAATGCAGACGACAGAGGTCATCTTTCGCTTAGCCGAGGAGAACTTACAATCCCTATCCGCTCTACACATAAAAGGAATAGAAAATCATACAGCAGACTTTCTGAGTCGGACACAACTGAAACACGGCGAGTGGGAATTAAGTCACTCGGTTTTTCGACAAATTGTATAAATGTGGGGCCGGCCCTCCATAGATCTGTTCGCCAACAATCAGAACAAGAAAACACTCTTTTTGCTCCCTAGATCCCAGGGGGAACCCCGTAGCCGTGGATGCCTTCATGATCCCATGGAAATACCCTCTAGCTTACGCTTTTCCTCCGACTTCTCTGATTCCAGCTGTTCTGAGGAAAATCAGGGAAGAGAAAGCAAGGGTAATCTTTGATAGCCCCCTTTTGGCCAAAGAGAGCATGGTTGTCATGGCTGAGGAAGTTATCAATCTCTGACCCATGGGTGCTTCCGGACCTTCTTTCTCAAGGTCCGGTTCTCCACCCTAGGGCGTCAAGCTTACACTTGACAATCTGGAATTTGAGAGGGCACTTCTGAAAGACAAAGGTTTCTCCCCAAATCTTATCACCATACTACTTCAAAGTAGAAAAACAGTGACCACCAAACTATACGGGAAAACCTGGAAGAAGTTCCTTTCAGTCTCAGGTTCCAGATTGGATGGGGAGGTTCCATTAACAGCTATCCTGGAATTTTTACAGAGGGGTCTAGAGCAGGGTCTGGCCACAAGTACCTTAAAAGTTCAAGTCGCAGCCCTGCGAGCGCTCTACAATGTTGACCTAGCTAGGGATAGATGGGTATCTAGGTTTATTAAGGCATCAGCTAGATCCAGACCCATCCCATCCCGAAATACTACACCGTGGGATTTAAACTTGGTCCTTTCAGCTTTAACGGAGGCCCCTTTTGAACCCCTGTCGGAAGCGTCCCTAAAAATTCTGTCCCTGAAAACAGCACTCTTGGTAGCTCTCACATCCGCACGTAGGGTTAGTGATATTCAGGCTCTATCGGCAGGCCCCCCCTTCACGCAAATCTCGGAGGATAGGGTTACTCTGAGAACCGACCCTGCCTATCTACCAAAAGTGGCGTCAAGATTTCACAGGTCCCAGGAAATCACCCTTCCTTCTTTCTGCCCTAACCCTAGGAACACGAAGGAGAAGGTCTTGCATACACTAGATGTCAGAAGGTGCCTAATCCGATATCTAGAGGCAACACAGGAGTGTAGGCAGGATAGTTCTCTTTGTTTGCTTTCAGGGCCCTCGTAAGGGAAAAAAAGCCTCTAAGGGCACGCTGGCCAGATGGATAAGGGAGGCCATCACACTATCGTACTCCTCACGTGGAGAAGCTGCCCCGGAGAAACTGAAGGCCCACTCAACCAGAGCGGTGGCAGCCTCCTGGGCGGAGAAGGCCGATGCTACGATAGAGCAGATATGTAGAGCGGCAACCTGGTCTTCCCCCTCTACCTTCTTTAATCACTACCGGCTAGACTTAACCTCTTCTTCGGACCTTACTTTCGGGAGAAGGGTTCTGGAAGCTGTGGTTTCCCCCCTAATAAGTCACTTCTCTGTAATTCTCTCCGTGGTGCAGTCATGGGGGAAGGAGAAAGACGTAGTTACTTACCGGTAACGGGATTTCTCAGAGCCCATGACGGCACCCGTACATTCCCTCCCTTCACGTGTGGGTGGGCACACTTATTAGTTACTTATTGTAGCCACGTGGTGACTCTGACGAGTTCTTAATTTGTAAAATTTCGTGTTACTAACCTGGTGATCCACTCATGCTCTGTAAACAACTGATGCGGGACTGCCTGGATCGGACTGGTCGGGCCTGGAATCCCACGACGATCATCTTCTGTCACGCGCAGGTATGCCTCCTCAGGAACTGTAGGATCCCGTCAAGGACAGGAAACCAACTGATGCGGGAGAGAGGTACCGCCTTTTTATCTGTAGGTTTCCTGTCCTTGAAGGGCGGATCCCCTCTCTCCGTGGTGCCGTCATGGGCTCTGAGAAATCCCGTTACCGGTAAGTAACTACGTCTTTTGCTCCCATAGATATTCAACCTGGCATATGCCTTCCCTCCAATAGCCCTGATACCAATCGCAGTGAGGAAAATCAGAGAGGACTGAGTAAGGATCGTCCTAATTGCCCCCTTTGGCAGAAAAGACCATGGTTTTCTTGATTGAGGACAATGTCTGTCACCGACCCGTGGGTCCTTCCCGAGATCCTGAGCCTCCTTTCGCAAGGTCCAATCTACCATCCTCAAGTAACCAATCTACACCTGACAGCGTGGAATTTGAGAGGGTGCTATTAATGAGGAAAGATTTTTCTCCCAATCTGGTCTCCTCCTATTCCAGAGTAGGAAGGAATCCACAACCAGAACTTATGCCAGGACCTAGAAAAATATTTAGATTTGAGAGTCCTCAGTGGTTTATACCTTTTAATGGCTAACTGAAAAGATGGTAACAAATTGCAAGCTTTCGAGACTACTCAGGTCTCTTCATCAGGCTAGTACACACTGGACCTAGTCACAGGACAATAAAACCTTCACATTCCTTATCTATTAACTGCTAAAATATTTATAGCCAGAACTGTTTCTCTTCCATAATAACTCTGCTTTTCATCACCTGTCTTACCTATTGCATTATTTTTGTGTCTTATTGTGTATAAATATGTGACTCTTCAGATTTTGTGGTATACTAGCCTGATGAAGAGACCCGAGTAGTCTCGAAAGCTTGCAATTTGTTACCATCTTTTCAGTTAGCCATTAAAAAGGTATCAACCACTGAGGACTCTCAAATCTAAATATTTTTCTATCTACTGCCTAACACGGTACAAGAATATATATATATTTTCCCTATGCCAGGACCTAGAAAATTCCTAACCTTCTCAGGGTCAAAGGTGAAGAAGAGAGCTCCTGTGGGCCGTATTCTGGAGTTTACAGTAGGGTATCGAACTAGGCAAACACATTCAGTATTTTACATCAGTATTTGTGAGCCAAAACCAGGAGTGGGACAATCAGAAGGAAAGTATAATAGAACCACATGACCACTTCTACACTTTTCACCCACTCCTGATTTTGGCTTACAAATACTGAACGTGTGAACGTGGCCTTATCCTGTTTGGATTAAGTGCGTTTCCGCAGCAGGAACGCACTAAAAACACATACGTCTTGTCTATGGATTTTCCGCATTTGATGCAGTTCTATGGGGAAAATCTGCATACTACTCTATACCCACCAGAGAAATTGACGTGTTGCTACTTTCAAAACGCACCACAGGTCAGTTTTATACAGTGTAAAAAAAAATAAAAAAATAATGGGCATGAGTTTTTTTTCATAAATCCCATCCACTTTGCTGAAATTCTAAGATGCTGCGTTTTTGGTACAGTGTCAAATTCAATGTTACAATTATTGTATACAATATTTGTACATTTTACCTTTTGTCTCCCCTATTTCCGTATAGACTAAGCTTGCGAGCCGGGCCCGCACTCCTTTTTAATATGAGTTATGCTTAATTGGTAATGTCTTTTTGTCTGTTCAAGCCCCCCCCCCCCCCCCCGCGAGCCCGCCTAAAATTGTAAAGTGCTGCGGAATATGTTGGCGCTATAAAAATAAAACTTATTATTATTGTGGGAACTTGATCTAAGAGAAAACTTGCTGGCTGTCCTATGACTACAGCAGCAGTAGTAGCATGGATTAAAAAAGGAGTGTAATCAGAAAATAAACTATTGTTTACATTTTTTTGTATTTTAATTTTCCATATCACTATCTTTAGAATAAAAATTGAAAAAAAAAAAATCAGCAATTTTGCACATTTCATTCTGGCCATTAAGCCCAAGGGAGCCCATACGTATTAGATTAAAGATGAATAAAGAGGCCATAACAAATGATCATCTGCCGGATGATCGGTGAATTTAAGAATCCTTTGTTTTTGAATGTTTGTAATCATTCAAAACATGAATTGGGCTAGTTTGATTGGTCGATGTAGTCTGTGATATATTTTGGGCCTTAGTTTGTTGGTCCTTTTTCATCCATTGTTTATAGATTGAGACCCAAGCTTCCTGTTCTGTACAGGATTTAATCAGCACTTTTTACATGATTTTATTCTTTTTTATTCAGGTGTTTTGTCTTTTTGATGTCATGTAAAATAAAACTTTTTTGTAAACTTCCTGTTACTTAGCTTTGGTAAGTTTTGTTACCCACGTGCCGATTACATGCATTTGTTTCCACTGGAATAAAAATGCATTTATTTTTTTTTACCTGTGGATTATCTTTATATGATTCAATTCTATGGGGAAAATCTACATATAAAGCATATTTACTCAGAGAAATTGACATTTTGCAGATTGGTTTCCACAGCGCCCAAAAAAAAAACCATACTGAATTTTATTTTTTTTTTGTGCACAAAGACACCAAATCCTCTTTGTGGAGGAACCTAGCCATAGATACATTAAAAAAAAATTGGAATACCATTCAGAATTTTTTTTTTTTTTTTTTAACTATTGTCATCTGTAGGTAATCTGTTTTTTATAAAGCAGTTAATATTTACAAGATCAAATATAGTTTCCTATATTAATCATACTATATCTATAAAAATCCAATGCTGTATGGTTGATATATTTGGGATCCCATATTTTTTTTTGTGCACTTAGACTTGAATGGGCGAGTCTCATCCCATATCATGCAGACACTGTCTGTATGAAGACGTCATCTGAACAGCCCTATTGAACAACATTGGTCTGAGTGCTGTCAGTTATTTCCATGGACAGCACTTAGACTGAAAATATGGTCAAGTGCCTTAAAAATCTCTTGTATAGCTGTAACAGGCCCCGATTACTAACGGCGGGGGTAAGACTCCGTTTTGATACAGTGATGCCACTGACAAGACAGACGAGCTTCAAAAGAAAAACGGTGGTAAAACAATAAGATTTATTGTAACAAAACTCGCCCCTGTTTAGATGGGGAAGAAAAGTGAATAAAATAAACAGTAAAATTTTTAATCCAACAACTCGTACAAAAGAATTATTTTATTTTTCTTACAAGGAGAACACCCACATATCCCTGGTTACATAGCCATGTCCAATTTTATTTATTTTTTTAAGTGGTCAAAAAAAAGTTGTGGAAAACTTTGGGGAGTTGTTTTTTTTTCAGTTTACTGAAGCAGTTTTTGAAGCATTTTGTAACTTTTTTGTTCCCCCTGGATCATTTTTTTTTGTAGCCTTTTCATCGGTCAGTGCCTAGTTTGAAGCCATTTCAAATATGTGACACGCATGTTTTTGTTTTTTTTTCCCCCCAAGGTGTTTTTAAAAAATAAAAAAAAACGGGAAAAACAACAAAGCATTGAACATATGAATACCTTTTAGGCATGTTCACACATGCTTCAAAATGCTAGTCAAAAATATCTGCTCCAAATTTCATTAAAAAAAAAAAAAAAAACCACACCTTCCTTTTGGATTTCGAATTGCTGTTCATACAGAGTTGTTTTTCTGATGAGGTTTTGAAAACTTTACCGGAGGGAAAACAAGAAGGGACATGACGCATAATATAGAAGATTGTCAAGATTGGAGTGGATTACAAAGTCACAGGACTGCAAAAAACAAAACATTGGAAGAAAAAAAAAAAAGTTCAAAAACCACATCATACTAAAATCTTTAAAAAAAAAATAAAAATAAATATTATATATATATATATAAATAAATAATAATGGGTTTCTGAGCAATGTGACACACAGAAAAATCCACAACAGGATTTTCTAATGACTATGGTCATCTGGTACATACAAGGTTATACCCCTAAGACTCTGCAATAAGTCCTGTAACAGCAGAACGGTCAATCACCATGATGTACGTGTACAACATGGTGCATAAAAATACTGCACATTCGGACACCAGCACATGACCTGCTAAGCTTTTCAGAAGATACCGTCTAGGACAATACATGGCCAACAGATATCTTAATTGTAAGCCGCTTTACCAACCATTGTCCAAATTTTGGATGGTTGGTAAATAGGGTCACTTCTAATTGTGTAATTACCAGCATTATATTTAATGGTCCGTAAACATCCGGTGGCCTGAGGGTTAATACAACATGTGATGGACTGGAGGACCCAACCACTAGGCATTGCGTGGTTATAGGGCTATAAAACAATCTATTTCAAGTCAAGAGACCCAAGGCCCGGGCTTACATCATAGACCATGAATGTTGGATGTGTAACTCTAACGAGCCACTTGGCCATGGCTAATTGCTAAGCCAGAAACTCCCCTACAGACAACTGTTTCAGGGTGTTTGCCCTTCATCAGTCTGGCTGGTTGAGCAAGACGCCCTAGCTGTCATCCCTGGCCATGTGGCAAGGCTTGCTTAAAGGGGGTTTGGGTCACTGGGACCCACACAGATTTGCAGAACGGGGCAAACGCTCGACTGCCGCTCCATTCATTCCCTATAGGGCTGATGAGAGCTGTGCAATGATTTTTTTCCATCAACTCCATAGAGAAATCTGACTTGTAAATCGGTGTAAAAATTCTCTGTTCTGCCGATCGGCGTGGGTCTCGGTAAATGATAACTTGTTTTCGGTGGACAAGCCCTTCATGTGTCAGACCGACTGTAGGGTAGCCACCTCACTTATGCCGAGAGTTTTCCTTCATTCTGGGGGGCAGCTAGTTTTCACCCTTTTGTTCCATGGATCAATGCTTATAAGACTCCATAATCTTCAACCAACATCTGATGTTGGGTGACCGTTTGGGTCTTTTATATACATCACAGCACTTTTAGAGATTTGGGAACACTAGGGTTTTAAAAAAAAAAAAAAAAAAAAAAGTTTGTGGTAGTTGACTTCTCTAGTGGAAACCGATTTAGGAAACTCCTCCGTTAGGGAGTTTTTGGAGGACTTTTTCATTTCCCGAAGAGGGTTAGAAGACTAGAAAAAACAATTCAGTAAAAACTTTCAATTTGTACAGTGCCTAGTTTGGAGCGTGTACTGATGGAAAACGCTCTAAAGGGGCGACATGCACTCCCCCCCAACCAAACATTTTTCAAAATCTGAAGCAGAAATTTTTTTTGAAAAAAAAAAAATACCATTTAAAAGACTGAACAAAGGAGTTTTACAACAAAATTGAATAGAAGTAGTATTTCAAACGATTTTTCATGTTTTTTTTTTTTTTTTCAAAGCAGACCCGCTTCCATAAACTCTGCCTGCACGTGCCATTACATGATTGGCAAGTTTAAGAAAGTAGAAAGGAACTGGAAATAAAATAGTTAAATAATTGCGTGAAAGTTAAGACAAAAACACAAGAAATTAAACTTGGCAAGAACTCAGTGTTTATTACATTACAAAAAAAAAAAAAAAAAAACTTTGCTCAACAAATTAGTTTTTTTCTCCCTTTCACTTACCGAGGGATAAATGAAGGACCAAAAAAAAAAAAAAAAGTACAAAAAGTTTATAAAAATGAAATATACACAGAACAAAAAACTTTTTTGGTCATCAGTTTAAAATCACAGCCGTAGAAAATACAAACGCTGCTAAACAAAGTCAAGTGAATGAGCAGGAAGGCCAATATACAGCAGAAATATAATACACTATAGTAACAAAGCTCATCCATACACACGGCTGCAAATATCACGTTGTGAAGTAGTTATGTTAAATTTTTTTTAATAAAATAATTCAGTTAAATCACTGTACATGAAAACAAAATGCATAGAATACATAATCTGTGCGCCCCGGGGCACAGAGGAATGTGAGGTTTTACATGTTACAATATAAAGAACCAGTACAAAAAAAATACTACATACTTTACAAATGTATAGACAGAAAAGCCAACAAATAATATTTAACTTAAAGTAGATAAGAAGTTCGGTGTATGGCAGTTTTCTTTCAACAACAGTGCCACCCTTGTCTGTAGGCCATGTCTGGTATTGCAGCTTTGGTCTAATTCCTTTAAATGTGGCTGAGCTGCAATAAGACATATCCTATGGACAAAACATGGAAATGGGTATGTACAGCATTAAAAAAATGTTTTTTTCCTCCCAAAAGTGCACCATACCTGCCTATAGGTTGGCGCGTTTTGCAGCTCAGCCCCATATACAAAAAAAAACAAAAAACCTTAACCGCAATACCAGGCACAACCTATGGGAAACTGTGGCGCTGTTTCCAGAAGAAAGCAGATCTAATTTTCTAATCCTGTACAACCCCTTTAAAGGCAAACCTATCAACGGGATGTCACCTTCCAAATTATTTATATTTGCATGTAGCCCTTTCCAGAAATACCATGAATTTGCCGATTCGTTCCTCTATTACTGAGAAATCAGTGTTTGAATTTATATGCAAATAAGACTGAAGAGCTATGGTAGATTTGAAGCCTCTGTCACTCCAGCTCTATTCCCCAGCCTAGTGCCTCCTTCTCCTGCTTGACTGACAACCTCTATAATGTTTGACTTCAGGCAAAGGAGCTGTTAGTCATCCAAGAGGAGGCAGAACTGGGTGGGGAATAGAGCTGGGGTGACAAGAGGCTTCAGATATGCAAATGAGGCTAAAGAGCCATTTGTAGATCTGAGGCCTTTGTCACTCCAGCTCTATTCCCCACCCACTTCCGCCTCCTCCTGCGTGACTGACAGCTCTTTTGCCTGAAGTCACACATCATAGAGGTTGTCAGTCAAGCTGGAGAAGGAGGTGATAGGTTGGGGAATAGAGCTGGAGTGACAGAGGTTTCAGATCTACACTCTTTAGCTTAATTTGCATATCTATTCAAAACACAGATTTCTCAGTAACGGAGAAATGGACCAGCTGTGTAAGGGTATTGTTGGACTCGTCTTTGATAGATCTAGATGCACATAAAAATAGTTTGGGGTGTGAAATCCTGCTGACAGATTCCCTTTAAGACAATTTGAAACAACGATTTCAGAAATATTGTTAAAATATGAAAAGAATTTTGCCCTTCCATTTTCTTTGGAGATCCCTTTGAAGTCAAGGTTTAGGATATTTGCCCAGATTTGCTCATTCCCATCTAGGAGAAACAAATGTAGAATATTCACATCCCCAACGGTGTCACCATGTTCCTGAGATCAGCTTTAGAGGGTTTTAAGTAATAATATTGATTAGAATTTTGCAGAGACAAATAAAAAAAAGTGTATATCAAAAAAAAAAAAAGTTTACACATTGCCACACCTTTTTGCCCCTTGACCCTTCTCTGCCCCGTGGCTCAATGTCTTAAGACCTGAATGATCCAAGACAGGTTGCTTGCGCAAACAACAGGCATATCAGCAGCCATTGGGCTTCATTTCTCATCATGGTCTAAGAAAGCCCAAAGTGTATTATTCACCATGTCAGCCAAGTGTTATTTATGACTTTTTTTTTTCTGTTTTATAGAAGTTTTTCCGCATGCAGATGAATTCTGTCCCAAAGATAAACTATAAGAAGTCTCTTAGAAACGTCAACAATTCTACCCATATTACACTCCATCCTGTTCCCAGAGTTATTAGAAAACACAAAGAGAACCCTATAACGCCCCACTTGGCAAAAAAAAAAATCTACATTTCACAAAATATAAATTATATTTGGCAATTTTCGACACATGGAAGAGATTAGATTACCCACCTCCCCTGCCAGAAAAAAACAAGTAAAAATAATGCACAGTATTAAAGAAAAAAACTTATCATAGAAAAGGGAAAAAAATAGCTTTAAATGGTACAAGGCAAAAATAAAACAAACATTTTAAATCATTCCAATTTGACAAGCAATGTAGCAAAAAAATAAAATAAAACAAAATACTTTGGTGGCAATTTTGCAAATACAGTAATACATATTTTTGGAGGGTTCTCAAACAACTTTATTTGTGATGTGTATCTGGTATTTGACGAGATCTTAATAGTTGTTGATATTTTTTTTCTGATTTATGGTAAATCAAATGTTTATGACTAAGTAAATGAAAATTCCACAACTTTTTAAACATTGTTTGATTTCCTCATTTTTTTTAAAGGCATTTGCTTGCAGTCAGTGTACAGAAAATTCCTGGTTTATATTCAAGGGTAATAAGACAATGCTCTGAGCCAAACATCAGCAGCAGCTGCACAAATCTTTCTGGTAGTTTGCATGTATCAGTTTCGAGTCCAGGCTGTTGAGCTCACAGAGCATGGTCTAAAAATTATCCATCTTTTATAGTCTAAAATCATGGAATCAGTAGAAATTTCCACAGTTTGTACAGGACTAAATTCACTTGCAAAGCTTTCTGTAATATTTTGTATTTCAAAAAGGGCTTATTCAGACAATATTTTTTATGCATTTTTATGTGTTTTTTTTTTGTTCAGGTAGAAAAGCCAGTGCTACAGTAGCAGCAAAAGTAATGAAAACTTAAAAATCTCATCCACAGGATGACTAACCAATTTCTTCAGTTTTTCTTTTTTTTTTTATTACTGCATTTTTCCCCAGTGTGATCAGAAAAAAAAAACACCGAAAAAACATGCAAAATCTGCACTGTGATTTTCTTGTTAGACATTTTATTCATGAAAAAAAAACCCTATAAAAGCAACATGTGTGAATATACCCAACATACACCAGGCAAATAAAAAAAATAAAAAAATGTTGTGACACATTTACTCAGGTTTTTTTTGTAAAAAACAAATTCACTCCCTTCCCTCCATAAAAAAAAGGCAAAATGATTGGCTACTATGGAAAACATTGCATTATATTTGTTTGCATTATTTTTCATAAATCTGACAATTGTGATGCAACTTTAAGGGGTATAGAGAAGCATATGAAATGTACAAAAAATGTTTAAAAATTCAATAAAAATAATAAAAAAAAAAAATGGCAAAACATACCTGCCCAAGCTCCGCTTTTATTTTCCCTGTGCAGTTTAGAAAACTAAGGCTGGGCTCTGATTGATGGCTATGGGCCATATATACGATCACCGATTCCGGATTATAAATGGCTTAAGGTGCATTTTTCATGTATACTAACTATACAGCAGGTTATAGACAAAAGTATATATTACTAGAAATAAAAAAATTAAGCATTCTTTTTGCATATAAACTAGTGCACAATATTTATAATACAGAAGAATCTTTCGTACAGTTGCAGACTTCTGTGTCGGAATAAAAAAAAATTCAGGCATCAGATTAAAAAAAAACAAAAAAACTCAACCACTAAAAAAACATCATACATCATTAAATGTGGTTCAATAAACGGTCCAACTTTTTACATAAATTAAGAAAAATAAATTAACTTATTTCAATTAAAAGAAGAAAAAAAAAAAATGAATAAATCAGATATTAAATACAGGGAGGACGCTGTTACGCTATTATATCAGTCTGGAACTTTCAAGAAACTGGATCAGAACTTGGTAGACAAACTTATACTGGGCGATCGTCTGAATCAAGAACATCCTTTGTTCCCGGAGATGGTTCAACATCATTGGGATCTCAATTTTCTAAAATAAAATAAAAAATATATATATTAAAAAACATACATAAAAAAACAAAACCAAAAAAAAAAAAAAACACACTCAACATTGAAATTAAATTTTAACAACCGGAAGGAAAAGTGGTTGGAATTATGGAAACCACAGGATGGATAGATAAAAAGGTTTAAACATTTTATTTTTTAAAAAAAAGCCAAATTGTAAAAACGTACGCAAATCAAGCACCATACCTCATCGTGTTCAAAACAACGCATCATTAGCTCAGTGAGAATGACCACGCCGGTTCTCCCCACACCGGCCCCGCAGTGAACCAAAACCGGAGGGTTGCAGTGGCTGCTACTGTCCAGCACGCTGTTGGCGAGACGCCGCACAGACTGAATTTCCTCTAGGTACGCTGGAAGTAATAAAATATATTAAAAAAATAAAAATAAATAAATAAATAAAATAATAAAAAAAAATCAACCTGAGTGAGCAGAATTCTTACATAAAAACCCTCGACTTTCCTCTGGGCATCCATGGTCCGGCCAGTCCGTGAACTGCAGATGCCAAACAGTCCGTTCTTCACCCGACAGGAGATGCTTGATCTTTAATCCGGTGGTTGCATAGCAGCCAGAATCTGTACGGAAATTCGTGGTAACTTTAAATTTTCCATAGGTCGCAGAGTTTTGTTTGGCCCCCCGTTTAGGCCAGTAACGGTGACCCTTGGCTCTCGCCTCCTCCTATAAAATATACAGATGCAGATTAACTGAAGTACGGTATAGTTTTAATGGTGTCTTTGATAATAAAGGTGGGGAGGCAAAGAAGTAAAAAAAAAAAAAAAAAGCATCCACAACAAACTATATACAGCATTAATGGCAATTACATTTTTCCTTATAGGGCTGGTTACACATACATGCATACAGTGGTGGCCAAAAGTATTGGCACCCCTGCAATTCTGTCAGATAATACTCAGTTTCTTCCTGAAAATGATTGCAATCACAAATTCTTTGGTATTATTATCTTCATTTAATTTGTCTTCAATGAAAAAACACAAAAAGAATGGTCCTAAAGCCAAATTGGATACAATTCCACACCAAACCTAAAAAAGGGGGTGGACAAAAGTATTGGCACTGTTTGAAAAATCATGTGATGCTTCTCTAATTCGTGTAATTAACAGCACCTGTAACTTACCTGTGGCACCTAACAGGTGTTGGCAATAACTAAATCACACTTGCAGCCAGTTAACATGGATTAAAGTTGACTCAACCTCTGTCCTGTGTCCTTGTGTGTACCACATTGAGCATGGAGAAAAGAAAGACGACCAAAGAACTGTCTGAGGACTTGAGAAACTAAATTGTGAGGAAGCATGAGCAATCTCAAGGCTACAAGTCCATATCCAAAGACCTGAATGTTCCTGTGTCTTCCGTGCGCAGTGTCATCAAGAAGTTCAAAGCCCATGGCACTGTGGCTAACCTCCCTAGATGTGGACGGAAAAGAAAAATTGACGAGAGATTTCAACGCAAGATTGTGCGGATGGTGGATAAAGAACCTCGACTAACATCCAAACAAGTTCAAGCTGCCCTGCAGTCCAAGGGTACAACAGTGTCAACCCGTACTATCCGTCGGCGTCTGAATGAAAAGGGACAGTATGGTAGGATACCCAGGAAGACCCCACTTCTTACCCCGAGACATAAAAAAGCCAAGCTGGAGTTTGCCAAAACTTACCTGAGAAAGCCTAAAACGTTTTGGAAGAATGTTCTCTGGTCAGATGAGACAAAAGTAGAGCTTTTTGGCAAAAAGCATCAACATAGAGGGTACAGGAAAAAAAAGAGGCATTCAAAGAAAAGAACACGGTCCCTATAGTCAAACATGGCGGAGGTTCCCTGATGTTTTGAGGTTGCTTTGCTGCCTCTGGCACTGGACTGCTTGACTGTGTGCATGCCATTATGAAGTCTGAAGACTACCAACAAATTTTGCAGCATAATGTAGGGCCCAGTGTGAGACAGCTGGGTCTCCCTCAGAGGTTATGGGTCTTCCAGCAGGACAATGACCCAAAACACACTACCAAAAGCACTGGAGACTTCTAAGGTGGCCAGCAATGAGTCCAGACCTGAATCCCATAGAACACCTGTGGAGAGATCTCAAAATGGCAGTTTGGAGAAGGCACCCTTCAAATATCAGGGACCTGGAGCAGTTTGCCAAAGAAGAATGGTCTACAATTCCAGCAGAGCATTGTAAGAAACTCATTGATGGTTACCGGAAGCGGTTGTTCGCAGTTATTTTGGCTAAAGGTTGTGCAACCAAGTATTAGGCTGAGGGTGCTAATACTTTTGTCTGGCCCATTTTTGGAGTTTTGTGTGAAATGATCAATGATTTGATTTTTGCTTCATTCTCTTTTGTGTTTTTTCCTTGCAAGCAAATTAAATGAAGATAATAAGACCAAAGAATTTGTGATTGCAATCATTTTCAGGAAGAAACTGAGTATTATCTGACAGAATTGCAGGGGTGCCAATACATTTGGCCACCACTGTACATACATATGCACACATATACACACACACAGCATGCAGAATTATTAGGCAAATGCGTATTTTGATCACACAATACTTATTATACAGGTTGTCCTACTCCAAGCTGCATAGGCTTGAGAGCCAACTCCCAATTAAGTAAATCTGGGGATGTGCATCTCTGTAATGAGGAGGGGTGTTGTCTAATGACATCAACCCCCTATATAAGGAGTGCTTAATTATTAGGCAACTTCCTTTCCTTTGGCAAAATGGGTCAGAAGATAGATTTGATGGGCTCTGAAAAGTCCAAAATTGTGAGATGTCTTGCAGAGGGATGCAGCAGTCTTGAAATTTCCAAACTTTTGAAGCGTGATCACCAAACAATCAAGCGTTTCATGGCAAATAGCCAACAGGGTCGCAAGAAGCGTGTTGGCCAAAAAAGGCGCAAAATAACTGCCCATGAATTGAGGAAAATTAAGCGTGAAGCTGCCAAGATGCCATTCGCCACCAGTTTTGCCATATTTCAGAGCTGAAACGTTACTGGAGTATCAAAAAGCACAAGGTGTGCGATACTCAGGGACATGGCCAAGGTAAGGAAGGCTGAAAAACGACCACCTTTGAACAAGAAACATAAGATAAAACGTCAAGAATGGGCCAAGAAATATCTTAAGACTGATTTTTCAAAGGTTTTATGGACTGATGAAATGAGAGTGACTCTTGATGGGCCAGATGGATGGGCCAGAGGCTGGATCAGTAAAGGGCAGAGAGCTCCACTCCGACTCAGATGCCAGCAAGGTGGAGGTGGGGTACTGGTATGGGCTGGTATCATCAAAGATGAACTTGTGGGACCTTTTCGGGTTGAGGATGGAGTGAAGCTCAACTCCCAGACCTACTGCCAGTTTCTGGAAGACAACTTCTTCAAGCAGTGGTACAGGAAGAAGTTGGTATCGTTCAAGAAAAACATGATTTTCATGCAGGACAATGCTCCATCACATGCATCCAACTACTCCACAGCGTGGCTGGCCAGTAAAGGTCTAAAAGAATAAAAAATAATGACATGGTCCCCTTGTTCACCTCATCTGAACCCCATAGAGAACCTGTGGTCCATCATAAAATGTGAGATCTACAGGAAGGGTAAACAGTACACCTCTGGGAACAGTGTCTGGGAGGCTGTGGTGGCTGCTGCCCGCAATGTTGTTTGAAAACAGATCAAGCAACTGACAGAATCTATGGATGGAAGGCTGCTGAGTGTCATCATAAAGAAAGGTGGCTATATTGATCACTAATTTTTTGGGTTTTTGTATGTCAGAAATGTTTATTTCTAAATTTTGTGCACTGATATTGGTTTACCTGGTGAAAATAAACAAGCGGGATGGGATTATATTTGGTTTTTATTAAGTTGCCTAATAATTCGGCACAGTAATAGTTACCTGCACAAACAGATATCCTCCTAATATAGCCAAATCTAAAAAAAAAAAAAACCACTCCAACTTCCAAAAATATTAAGCTTGGATATTTATGAGTCTTTTGGGTTGATTGAGAACATAGTTGTTGATCAATAATAAAAATAATCCTCAAAAATACAACTTGCCTAATAATTCTGCACACAGTGTATATACACACATATATTATATATACATACATATATATATATATATATATATATATATATATATATATATATATATATATATATATATATATACACACATACACACACACACACACAGGGTGGTCCAAAAGTAGGTGAACAGAAAATAATACCATTTATTCTGATTTATATATAAAATTATATTTACTAACACAAGCATAACATTGACAATTAAATTTTATTCTGAACAATAATATAAAAGCCCTTAAAATTTATCACCGCAGGGGCTCAAACTGTTTTCCATTACAATTTGCACAGCTTTGGAGTCGCCTCTTACGCTTCGACAAACTTTTTTGCACAAGTCTCTTTGGGTATTAATTTCTTGAAATGCATCTCTTATTGAATTTTTCAAGTCACTGACACGTTTTGGTTTTCGACTATAAACTTTGTCCTTGAGTACTCCCCAAAAGAAAAAATCCATTGGGGTCAAGTCTGGTGAACGTGCCGGCCAATCAAGTGGGCCTCTTCGGCCAATCCATTTATTAGGAAATGTTTCATCAAGATACTCGCGGACCACTCTTGAATAATGTGGAGGGGTCCCATCTTGTTGGAAATAAAGGTCATTTGTATTAGGCTGTTGCTGTAACTGGGGAACAACTTGATTCATTACAATTTCGAGATACTTATCTCCTGTGACTGTTCCATCAAAAAATATTGGTCCTAAAACACCAAAACTTGAAATACCACCCCAAACATTGACACCAGGCTCATTTAGTTGTTGCTCTAATGTTAAATGCATGTTCTCATTATACCAGTAAATACAATTATGTCTGTTAATATGGCCGGATAATGTGAAAGAAGCTTCATCACTCCACATAATGTTATCTAAAATCACTGGATTTTGTTTGATAAATCTCCCCCTTCATAACCTTATTACACTTTCTGTCCACCTACTTTTGGACCAGTGTGTGTGTGTGTGTGTGTGTGTGTGTGTGTGTGTGTGTGTGTGTGTGTGTGTGTGTGTGTGTGTGTGTGTGTAAAATATATATACACACACACACACACACACACACACGTATGTATATATACATACATATATACACACACATACAAAAAATGCAGAGGTAAAAATTTATAATAAAAACACACACACATTTGCGTAATAAGCATCATGTATACTAACATGTGCACACTGACCAATTCAATGGAGCTGTCCAGATGACAATTTTCACATTGACCATGACTACATGTAAAAGGAAAAAAATAATTCTGCATGCAATATTTTCTTCTGTGAATCGGATGAGACTCGTTTATTCTAATCTACGAGGGTCCAAACCCTCCTCCCCAGTAATGTTGCAATATTACCACAACTGGTTATCGCCCAAATGTCACCAGAGTCCTACCTTGAGGCCGGTTTAACACATCCATGAAGTGTGGACCATTCTTAGATCGGAAAGATCAATGGACGAGTTTCCCGACCTGAGCCAACGGCTTTACAGGCAGATATGAAGCAGTCAGCTCAGGTTGGGAGACTCGTCGATCAGCAAGGACCTCTGTTCCAAACACAAAATATGAAATTGACCTTTAAAAAACAAATTTTTTCCCTTGCCTAGTTATAGCTCCCTATATTACAGCATTGGTAATATAAACCTATTAAAGACTAAACAATAGGGTGATGGGTTCCCTTTAAAAAAAAAAAAAAAAATCTGGAAGAAAAATAAAGCGCTCAGATCCCAGCTTGCATTGGAAAAGGACATGTTTTCTTTGGCATCCCATGAAACGCGTGATCTGATAAGATTTCTGTATTGTGAGGCGGTGATGTGACACGACTGCACGGCCAAAACATCATACCAGGAATATACGCAGATACAACTGTTATAATTGGAAGATCCACAAAAACATTCACAGGGGATTGATGGGAAACTGCGAGGAGCCATGTGTCACACCGGAAAGAAAACTCATAACTCTTATCACAGGGATACAAGTATCTGGACAAATATGAGGAGGTTCAGGGATCGTGGAAATAAAAGCTAGAAAGGTGGGCCGCAAAGTGAGGGGAATACTTATATTTAGTCAAATTACAAAAACTGTGCATGAAGCAAGTCCTATGTGGGAAAGGGGTCTCCAAATACTCAACAATTGTAGACCATTTCAGCTTCACATTAGGAGTAGTAGCGGGTGGCTTTACAGAAAGCCATGTCTATTTCGCAGAATCGGAGGCACAAGAGAAGAGGCTCCAATCTTCTGCACTTTTAACTTTGCAGTTAAATATAATTGTAAGTAATTTTATATGTCCACCAGTTAAATGATTACAATGAGAGACCCGATCTCTTCAGGCTTCTTCTAAATTTGACAAAAGCAAGTCACAAATTTGATTTACTCACATAGGAAGTTTTTTTTTAATGGCGCGCACGTGGATAGACATTTAAGGTAAACTTCACTTAGAGGCATTTGCCTCTCCTAGACATATTTTGCATGGTCAATCTCTTTATTAAGCTCCTATAAATGACATATATAATCAATGCACCTGCATACTAATGTTATAATAGGTGACTATATATACTATGTTAACTATGGTCCTTATGGAGTGTTTTATTCCACTGTGCGCGCCATTTTAAGACACTGTGTCTTTCATGTATGTCTTTCACCCCTAAGTGTATTTGTTTAATAAAATTTATACTTTGCCCTCATATTTGTGATGGATCTTCTATTCAGAGCCTAGGCTCCTCCCCCTCTTCTATCTGCTTTTCTGCAGTCACCAGTGTTGGAGGAGGGGGGAGAAAACTGTGCAATTGCCTAGATTCTGCTTCAGGATCTGTAGTGACATCACCAGTCATGCAACCGGTCATGTGACCGTGATGTCACCACAGGTCCTCTACCCTGCTGGACTTTAGAAGAACTAAAGAGACAGACTGGTAAGTATTCTACTGTGTGTCTGTCTGTTTATACATTCCTCCATAATATCGTTCTCTCATACATTTATGTATACATACATATAGACTTTGTATGCATGTGTTCTGTGTATATACAGTGGCTTGCAAAAGTATTCACCCCCTTAGCATTTTTTGTGTTTTGCTAACTAACAGCCTGGAAGTTCGCTGGCTTTTTTAGGGTTTGCATCAGTTCATGTAAAAAACATGTCTACAGCTGAGAACATTTGGTTTTCTTTTTATTGTGAGGCAAACAAATAGGACAAAATAACTGAAAATTTCAGTGTGCATAACTATTCACCCCCTCAGTACTTTGTAGAGCCTCCTTTTGCAGAAATTACAGCTGCAAGTCACTTTGGATAAGTCTCTATGAGCTTTCCACATCTTGCCGCTGGGATTTTTGCCCATTCCTCACGGCAAAACTGTACCAGCTCCTTCAAGTTAATTTCCTTTGGTGAACAGCAATCATCACGTCTGACCACAGATTCTCAATTGGATTAAGGTCTGGGCTGTGACTCGGCCACTCCAAAACATTTACACGTTTCCCCTTAAACCACTCGAGTGATGCTTTAGCAGTATGCATTGGGTCATTGTCTTGTTGGAAGGCGAACCTCCGTCCTAGTCTCAAAATCACTGACAAACAGGTTTTGCTCAAAAATATCCCTGTATTTCGCACCATCCATCTTCCCTTTCTCTGCTGCCGAAAAACATCCCCACAGCATGATGCTGCCACCACCATGTTTCGCTGTGGGGATGGTGATCTTGGAATGATGAGCTGTGTTGGTTTCACGCCAGACATAGCGTTTACCTAAGTGGAGAAAAAGTTAGAAATTTTGGTCTCATCTGACCACAGCACCTTCCTCCATATATTTGGGGAGTCTCCCACATGTCTTTTGGCAAACGAGCCTTACAATTTTTGTGTGCAAGTAAAGGCTTTCTTTTTTCTGCCCACTCTTACATAAAGGCCACCTGTATGGAGTATATGGCTTAGTGTGGTCGTATGGACAAATACTCCAGTCTCTGCTTGGGAGCTCTGCAAGCTCATTCGGGGCTACCTTTGGTCTGTGCTGCTTCTCTGATTAATGCCCTCCTCGCCTGGGCTGAGAGTTTTGGTGGGCGGCCCTCTCTTGGAAGGTATGCTATGGTACAATGTTCTTTTGATTTAATAATGGATTTGATGGTGCTCCGAGGATCATCAGAAATTACGATTTTTTTTTTTTTTTTTTATATATTTTATTTTTTTGATTTTTTTTTTTAAACCCAACCCTGACTTGTACTTCTCAACAAGTTTGTTCCTGACTTGTTTGGTGATCTCCTTGGTCTTCATGGTGTTGTTTGGTTAGTGGTGCTTCTTGCTTAATGGTGTTGCAGCCTCTGTGGCCTTTCAGGAAAGGTAAAGTGTATATACTGACAGACATGTGACACTTAGATTGCACACAGGGCGACGTCCTGTCACTAAGCATGCGAATTATGAAGGGAATAGCTTGCACCAGAAATTTTTAGGGGCGTCATAGCAAAAGAGGTGAATACTTATGCACATGCCAATTTTTTAGTTATTTGATCCCATAAATTTAATTTATTTCTATATATTTCTCACTTCACCATCTTAGACTATTAAAACACAAATCGGATTACAAAACCTATTTAATGTAATGTAACAAAATGGGTAAAAAGCCAAGGGGGTGAATACTTTAGGAAGTCATACATATTTTTTTTTTCGCATGCGTGTGCGTGTGTATACACGTGCATGTGTGTGTGTGCGTGTGTGTGTATATATCTATCCCTCCCTCTCTCTCTATATATCTATAATCCACATCCTCGGCAGCATAGACAAGAGTTTATAGGTGTGAACATGTTGGCAAAGGCCCAACGAACAAGCAAAATGCTACGCATTCATTGTGTGATTGGCTTGTTTATGCTGGAACAAAAATCATTGCTCTCAGCAGCACATCGCCCGGTGTAAACTGCAATGTGCTGCTGATAACATGATATTGTATGGGGACAGACTGATCTACTAATGATCACTCTGTGGCCGGTGTAAAGAGGCCGGAAAACAAGCACCGAAGGACTTAAATGTGGTTGATCGTGCTCATTGAACGGTCTGACCTCAGCTCATCCAAGTGCAACATAAAGGTTTCTGTGTGATGGTGCAATATGTTAGCATTTGGGGCCCCACTATAAACTTTTGCCCAGAGCCCCACTTTGGTTAACTTTTTCCTGCAGTCATATTTATAAATGTTTGCCCTGCCTATCTTTTCCCTGCAGCCATGTACATGAATGTTTCACCTGCCCATCTTTTTCCTGCAGTTATACATTTGAATGTTTAGCCTGCTTATTTTTTTCCTGCAGTCACACATCTTTTTCATTCAGCCATCTAACATAACCTGAAAATGTTGTCTAGATACACTCCACTAGACTAAGTTAGATAATATATAGATGGATGGTTCTGTAATATACATACCTCATCCGCCATCACCATTGCAATCACATTTATGGCCTGTTCCCACACCATCTGCCAGAAGTCAGGAAATGTATGAGGCAAAGGGCCCTGGGTTACTATGTAATGCCATTCTTTGTCACCCACGACCACCTGTATAACACAAGGAGATAATAAAGATCATGCATTAGGACCCACTTGACGCCTGGCTTGGAAAATCAATTTTGAAATACTCTATTAAGGAAATCTGATTTAACAAGGTAAGGGATCGACCATAGTGTGGAGACTGGCTACAAAAAGCTCATCCTGCTATGGAGGACACTTCTGTCTATGCTTCACAAACACCCCTATGGGGGTGACAGGTCGTTAAGTGCTTTCTTCCAGACAATAAATGATAATCAAAATTGTCCAGGGTGAAGAGCGATTATAAAGTGTCTCAATCTGGAAGACCGGTCCTGTATTCACAGATTACCCATTAGTATGGATGAGCATGGTGCTTCATCTCCTTGTGGTAGCACTGCAGGGACATTGAACAACTACTGACATATAGCTTAGCATTGAGGGGAAAGTGGCTGGGGTCTTTGTAATGGGTTCATTCTTCTAAGTATTTTGCTCCTACAGCAATTTGTAGCAGTACAAATGGTCTACAGTGGATGACCTCTCAAAGCTCAGTAGCAGAACCACAAAGTCTAAAGAACGAACATGAAACCACAAAGCTGTATGTCACCTTAATATCAGAGGCGTTGATATAACCATTTGGGTTCTCATTGGTTGGTACAAGCAGGACCCTGTTCTCTTCGTAGGGAATATCCTCCAGGACACGATTGCGCTCTATGTTTTCTGGTGAGGATGCAGAGGTGAAGACACCATCCACCTTCCTCTTTGGAATTTGCTCAAACTCTGTGAACACCATCCCTTCATCTAGTTTCCTTCGTAAGGTCTTACCCTGTAGGGAAATAATAGCGGATTAGTGACTGGTCCGCTTGGAACTACAAAGGCAGACATATTGGTTGTCCCAGGGTCACTTTTGGGGACGTTAATGAGGTTTTCCAATCCTTTCCACACTCCGGATAACCCACGATTTTCAAATAGTGGATGGATTTGACATAGGCTCTCAATTTTTACTAGTTGGGACCTCTCGATGACTCACCGATCGGCATAAAGACGGGGATCGCTGCGCTCCTATGAGCGCCGTATCACCATTTTGTGTGCAGATGTCATACAAGATGTGACAGCTTTCTGTCTTGACAGTTGGGGAGTTTTAGAGGTTGAATACCATCGATCAAACACTGGTGACTTCCTTCAAGAGAGGCCATCAATGTCAAAGTCCTGGAGAACTTGACAAAAATCTGAATGCTTATGCAAGCTCGTATCGGCCTAGCGTGCAGATGTTTTCAACGGGGAGAAAACCGTAAGATGCTATGCCAATACCAGATGGTAGTCAAAAGCTTCTATCTTCCCCCGCGACACCATCTATTGGAGGATAGTTCTAAGTTCTAACACACATATCCATGAAAGACCTGGAGGTTTTGCTGAAAATCAGTGTGTTCATTCCACTTTGCTTTAATATTTTAAGGGGGCCATTAAAAGGGTCTTCTGCTATACTTTTAAAATGATTAGTGGAACAATTAGTGGAACACCCTGGGGTAAAAAAAATACTAAAAATGGAGCATATTTTATGATTGTAATTTACCTTTCTCTGCACTGCAACAGTCTCTGCCAGAACAGATGCAATGACGGCCTAACCACAAGCCACCTGACCCTGCAGCTAGTAGTCACTGGTGGTCATGACATCACTTCCAGTCTGGTAATGTCCCACTGAGCACTTTAAAAATATAGTGTAAAACCCCTTTAAGTTTGTTTTTTTTTTTCCTTTTAAAGCTTTGAGGGACAAGGATCTGGGCATAAACCAGGCCCATTTCCTATACCTCAATAAGCGGAAAAGCCAAAAATGGTGAAATAGATATGTAGCATACTTAAGAATAACGAGCAAGGTGCACTACGACACTGCTAAAGCACGACTACGCAATTTGAGCAAGCAGACGCTCATTTGCTTATATGCGCTGTGATGAAAGAAGAAGGAAAGAAAGAAAAAACAAAAAAAGGAAAGAAAGAAAGAAAAAAGGAAAGAAAGGAAAAAAAAAAAAAAGGAAAGAAAGGGCAGTATATACATGAATGAGGCCTAAGAAATTGTAACAGGAAATTAAATTCAAAACAGAATTTACGTATACTAACAAAAAAAAAAAACCAGCAGAGAATGTTATCTTACCCTCTCGTCCATTGGCAAAATGTCATCCTGCCTGTCCTCGGGCACAGGAATTCTGGAAACAGAGAGTCCATTCAACGCTGCCAACATCAGGGGTCTCTTCTGGGCCTCCAGGGCTGCCATCCCCTGCTTTTGTAAATTCTTTTGGCAAGACAAGACAAGTTTTCATCTTTGTCAGTCGTGCCAGCAAAATACTGGAATGTATTTAATCTTAAAACCAACAACGCCGCGGCGAGAGAAAAAAAAAACGCCTGCTGACGACTAAAGCAGACGTAAGG
Source organism: Phyllobates terribilis (assembly GCF_046119375.1). Taxonomy (NCBI): domain Eukaryota; kingdom Metazoa; phylum Chordata; class Amphibia; order Anura; family Dendrobatidae; genus Phyllobates; species Phyllobates terribilis. Next base: position 702,837,091 of record NW_027362763.1, on the reverse strand, counting down.
ACGTGAACGAGAGCCGACGTGTTTATTGCATTCTCCTGATCAGTTTGAATAAGCTAATCGTATAAAAAGCTCCGGAATGGCTTCAGGATTGACGGGCGCTCAGATTACTTGCTCTTAAAGTGTTATTCCACAGGATGGAGCTCCCTCCATCCTGAAGTTCGGAAATGCCCTGTTAGAATGGAGCAGGGGGTCGCGCATCCGCACTACCGCTCCCATTCAATATTTAAAGGGTCGCCATAAAGAGCTGAGAGTCTCTCTCCGGTGGTCAATGAATGAACCAGGGTTCTGCATGCTGCTGCTCCATTCTAACATGGCATTTCAGAGCCCGCCATTGGCAACAAAACGCAAAAGTCACCTAGCTCGTAGATGATTATAACTGCCATTATAGGGGGCATTCTCATCTTACACGTATGTGCCACAGGACACACCATAAATGTCAGATACATGATGGTCCCACTTCTGGGACTCACACCGAGCTCCAAAATAGGGTTTAAAGAAACCGTTGGGCCATCTAGACAATGCTCTGTGAGCTAAATAGCCTGGACTTGGGCCTGGAGATTTGTGCAGCTGCTGCGTTTAGCTCACAGAGCATTGTCTAGACAGGATGCAATTGTATCTACTTCTCGGCTGAGAGCTGGACTAGATCTGTACATATTAACTACTTCTGAACGTAAACAACAGTGTTCCCATTCACCGACAGCAAGCAAATATCTTAAAGATAATGAGGAACTCAGACACAAAAGTTGTAGAAAATCTTCAAGAAACTCATCTACCATTTTAATGGATGCATATTTGCACTAACCCTCATTAAGATTTCCCGCTCCACAATGGCATCCTCAGTAGAAAACATCTCGGACACCGGCCTTTCCTTCACCGGTTCTTTTTTGACCCTTTCTTTTACACTGGTGAGATCTGGTTCTGAGATGGAAGGTCCTAAGGAGCTTCCATTTAGAGGTGTTGGGTCATTTCTTGACATGCAGAGAGTCTGGGATGGCCGGGAACTCATGGCCTTGGCTCTGGCAATGGCAGCAGATATGCAGGATGAATCGTGCCTCAAGGCTCCATTGCTGACACTTTTTCTTGGTCCTGGATACTCCGGCGGTGGCTTGTTTGGTATGCGCGCCAGTGCAGCGTGCAACTGGGCATTATAGGGCACTCCTTGCATAAATGAAGTGTGGGGCACAGGTTGGTGGGTCTCTTCCTCCTCCTCACTCTCACTACTGTGGATCAACATGGTGGCATCTGAAATGGTCTTCTTGTGGTGGTACATTGGAAGCTGCTGGACCTCGTGAGCCTTTTGCATGGCTTCCTCAGAGGGCATCTGTTCTCTTAAGGTATTCCTCCTCGGCAATGGAGCAGCAAGTGATTTTAAGGCCATGGCTTCCATCCCGCGGACCATGTAACTCATAAGTTCCAAACTGTGCCGCTTGTTGATCGCCGCATGGTGTTTATGGGGTTTTAGTGGTTCACTAACCTCCTGAAGGGACTGGCGAACGACAGGAGAGCTATCTTCTTGGAACGTTTTTACAGACTGTTGAACTTTTCTGGCTATGAGATCAGGACTACTATTGCTGACGCGTTTTTGCCTATGACTTGCCAAGTCTGGAGTGCTGCTGGCAGGTCGGGGCGGCGGGTAAGGTGGCGGAGGCCTAGACAAAAGGTTCCTAAGCATATGTGCAGCGTTAAGAGTGTGTGGGGCCACGTTGGCCAACTCTGGAGTGCTGACCGTGTGGGCAATCGACTTGGAATTTGTGGTCGCCTGACCTGGCGGCATTTGCTCAGATTGGTTGACTTGTTTGTTACCAAAATGGGACTGAGTAGCATAAGGAGGCTGAGACATCACGTACGGAGGCCGGTCCTGAATTTCAGGCTGACTGTACACCAGGTTCTCCCGATGCCTGTAGGCATGTGCATTTCCAATATTGAGGCTCCGTAAAGACTGGCTCTGGCAGTCCGGTGGGTGAAGACTTCGGTTCATCTGTCTCATTACAGTCTCATAGTCCGGGGTCTGCCGGTAGGAAGGTACAATGATAGCGCTGTGTCTGTATTTAGGGATATAGTCCGATCTCATGATGTCGTTGCCGGTGATGCTGAGGTTGGAGGACATGGGAGACGCCTGGATGAAGTTCTGGGAATGGTTCAGAGAGGTCATACTTTGAGCGCTTGACACGCTACCATTCGGCACAGTGCCGTTCAGGATTGTATAATCTAAGTATCTGTCCAGGCTGTTCTGTGATCGGAAGGTATATGTATCCTCGCCCATGTGCAAGATGCTCTCTAGAAGGGAACATAATATTACCATTAATAGCTAAAATACCCAGGAATATTAAATAATCTGAAATTAAATGAAGCAGTCACTCAAAGAATTGAGGAAATTGGTCCTCCAGGAGGAAAAAAGGTCTGTGCCTTCTGTAGGTAACAAGGGCTCAAGATGGATCTCATCAATGAGAAGAGTAGTAAGGTACAAGGGACCTAAAGGGAGAACTGTCAATCGTATTGTAGCACCCACCGACGTAAAAAAAAAAAAAAGTTAAATATTTATATAAAAAGGTTATCCCACGAGGACAACCGCTTCATAGAATGAACTGGCCTTGGTGGTCGGACGCAATTCTACAAGTATAACAATGGAAGATCAGCGGTTATTGCCAGGACCTCTCCATGAAGCCATTTGTTTTTCCTGAGGTGGCTATGTAATTACAGAAGCAGCTCTACACAAAGCTTATAGAGGGGGTCCAGAGCAGAAGTCCCCATCCCTATGATGCCCCATGTCTTGAAGGATATGGACACCTCTAAGGACAATTTAAAAAATGAATATAGTTTAAAGCTAAAAATCAATTTTAAATGTGGATCCCACTTAAAAATTTGCAACATTTTAATAAAAAATAAGTAAAATCAATTAAAATATACACCGTAATTCATTTTAATTACTACATTAATAAAAATATTATTACTACAATAGTATAAAACTATTTTTATTATTGATAATGTCAGTCTTCTGTTTATCTATAATAAAAATACAATACTATTTTATTGTAATTTTAATTAATGTAGTAATAAATTAAAAAATATTTTATTTAATTTACTTATTTTTAAATAATAATAATAATAATAATAATAATAATAATAATGCAAAAACAGAATAATATGTATTAAAAAGCCAAATACTAACATAGCCCTTGTAGATGTCCATATCCTTTTTAACAAGGGCTGGGTGTGACTCATTTAAGGAGACTGTATGCCTTTGACACAGTTGATCACTGCCTCCTACTACAGATCCTCTCTTCCTTTCGCGTCAAAAACCTTTCCCTATCCTGGATCTCCTCATACCTTTCTATCCGCACATTCAGCGTCTCCCACTCCCACACTACCTCCCCATCCTGCCCTCTCTCTTTTGGAGTCCGTCAAGGCTCTGTCCTAGAACCCCTACTCTTCTCCATCTATCCCCTTAGCATGGGACAGCTCAATAAACATGGCTTCCAGTATCACCTATATGCGGAAGACACTCAGATCTACCTCTCTGGCCCAGACGTCACCTCTCTGCTGTCCTGAATCCCAGCATGTCTAGCAGCCATATCCTCCTTCTCCTCCCACTTCCTCAAGCTCAATGTGGACAAAACTGAACTCCTCATCTTTCCCCCATCTTGCATATCTTCCCTACCTGATCTATCATAATAAAGGACATCACACTTTCCCCCGTACCAGACATACACTGCCTCAGAGTAACCCTTGACACTCCTCTGTCCTTCAAACCGCACATCCAAGCTCTCGCCACCTCCTGTCGCCTCCAGCTCAAAAATATTTCCAGAATCTGTCCTTTCCTCAACCCTCAATCTACTAAACTGCTTGTGCATGCCCTCATCATCTCCCGCCTCGACTACTGCAACATCCTCCTCTGTGGCCTCCCTGCTAACACTCTCGCGCCCCTCCAGTCCATCCTTAACTCTGTTGCCCGACTAATTCATCTCTCTCCTCGTTACTCCTCTGCTTCCCCCCTCTGCGGATCCCTTCACTGGCTCCCAATTGCCCAGCGTATCCAGTTCAAACTACTAACACTGACCTACAAAGCCATCCATAACCTCTCTCCTCCGTTCAGCTCTGAACTAATCTATGGATATATTCCCTCACGTAATCTCTGGTCCTCCCAAGATCTCCTTCTCTCCTCCACACTTATCCGTTCCTCACCCAATCGCCTCCAAGATTTCTCCCGAACATCCCCCATCCTCTGGAATTCTGTGCCCCAACATGTCCGATTCTCTGCCACTTTTGGATCCGTCAGACGGAGCCTGAAAACCCATCTCTTCAAACAAGCTTACAGCCTGCCATGACCCCGCTGCCTCCTCAACACCGGAGCTACTGCGACCCCCACAACTTACTGTCTCCTTCCCCATCATCCTGTAGAATGTAAGCCTGCAAGGGCATGGTCCTCTTCCCACTGTACCCATCTATCATTGTTTGTTACTGTAAGTGATATCTGTATTTGGTATGTAACCTCTTCTCATGTACAGCACCATGGAATCAATGGCATCATAATAATAATAATAATATTATTAAATTATTATTATTAATAGATCTGAGGCTAAACCACCAAGCACAACCCTTTCTTGTATAGAGCTCCATTTTAAAATGGTAAAAAATATATAAAGGGTCTGCAATTTCAATTCAAGTAATGATAAATGACCCAGACTGAGCTTACCTTCAGATATGAAAGCCTCGTTACCAGACATATGCCTCGGAGCCAATACAGCTGACTGTGGCCTCGACTGATTGGAAAGGAAAGAGGTAAGAAAATTATTTTAATTTCCTGAAAATTCTACATTTTTCACAACATGGACCATTTCAACATCCCGAGTTGACGCATGTCTCCCCTTTAGAATGACATGAATTGATGATCATGAACCATCCCAAAAAGGTTCCCAGAGAAAAGCAATAGTTTACATGTCTCCAGCTACGGCGCTTCTACAAATACAGTATATATTACCCCTAAAAGCTGTGGTCCCAAGTGAGTAATACTGGACAAAAAATATAATATAATATATATTGTACGTGAAACTCAACAGCCACATCTAAAAGAAGTAGTGTACAGATGTGTCCACCCCTAACCAAATACTAGTATTTTTTTCTTACTTATACAAGCTAAAAATAATATTTGTTGTCGGGTTTCATAAAAAGTGTTGCACATTTTGGCTTCTGTAGCCTCTGTGTTGCACGGTTTAATTGCTGGCTACAGAATGAGTTAAATGAGAAGCTATAAGTGAGCTCATTGTGAGAATTCAATGAGAGAGTTTGTAACTAATCTGCCTTTTTTGGCTCCTCGGAGCAGATTTAAGGTTAAATGTGTAGAAAAACAAAGAGCCTATAAAAGTCATTGGTGCAAAAAATGTTTAATGAAACAGAACTACAAAAATTAATTTTTAGCCACAAGCTGCAAATCCATGCCCAAGATTTAAAAAAATTTAAAAAAAAAAAATTGTTCCTGAAGTGTAAAACTTTTCTAGAGGATACAAATAAATTGTCCAGCAACAATAGTTGTAAAATCTTGATTATATCCATATACACATTCCAGATAAAAACAAAGTGGTACATCATCTGGCGCGTTTGGACTTTTGCTAACCTTTTTAAAAAAGGACCCCAATTTCTTGCAAAAAAAAACAAAACACAATACATTATTGGGACATACAGTACAGACCAAAAGTTTGGACACACCTTCTCATTTAAAGAAATTTCTGTATTTTCATGACTATGAAAATTGTATATTCACACTGAAGGCATCAAAACTATGAATTAACACATGTGGAATTATATACTTAACAAAAAAGTGTGAAACAACTGAAAATATGTCTTATATTCTAAGTTCTTCAAAGTAGCCACCTTTTGCTATGATGGTCTGTACTGTATTACCAAAACCATTGACAGGCTGTTAATCTTAGTACCACCACTAGAGGCCCACATGTAGCATAAACCTCTCCCAACAGAACCAAGGAGAAAAAAAAAAAAAAAAAAAACGCTTCTACTCCCATATCTTAGAGTGGACATGGACAGGTCTGTTAGTAAATAATGGTCTTCCCCAAGAAATGACTTTTTCCTTCGATCTCTGCACTGTGCTGTTCCTCTGTTATTCCTCCTGTATAAATTGTCAATAAATTAACAAATGATAAGACTGCATTGACAAGAGTCCAATCAGAGCTGACTGTAAAGAAAATAGTAACGCCCAATTTCCTAGGAGGGGTAATAGAGGAATCAGACCATGCAGGGTTCTATGAAATAATAATTTTGGAGCATCATTTATTATAAGAGTTTAATAAAACGGACATGTCAGAAGTGATAATGGGGTCCTCCTTAACCCCCTTTCACAGTTTGTCAGTTTTCTCCCTTCAGCAGTCACATACCATGGAGGATCTTCCCCACGTGGAGTGTCTCCGCACTGTGGGTGGTGTATTGTGCACGCTGTTAAAACAGAAAAAAAAAAAGCTTCAATAAATAAATCCTTCATTTCCATTAGCACAATTACAAATGTTTAGGAAGCGGAGGTATGGGGAGACACTTGATGGGTCTTTACATTGCAGAGCATTTTTAGCCATCTTTTTAGGGAACAAATGGTTAAAAATAAAAAATAATTAACATCTTTGGTCTGCATTTTCCACATTGTAAGGAGCCTCCACAGCTCTCCATATCTTTGCTTCCTAAACTAAAAAAAAAAAAAAAATTACTAATCTAAATGTGTCCAAAAATTATCCCACACGCTTTGTAACACTTTTCTAAGTTTTTTTGTAGTTTTTTTTAATATGTATCCATCTCTCGCTCTCGATAGAGAGATATATAGATAGAGAGATATCTATCTATCTAGAGAGATATATCTATACACACACACACACACACACAACTTTGTGCCTAACTCAACGAGGTAGTGTGCAAGGCTTCACGCGGTAGAGTACAAAGCATGAGTCGTCCACTCGATGTCCAAAAATTATGGAGCAAAATTTTTGGCACAATGCAAGGTGAACAGTAATTGCTGTAAATTTAGACAAAAAGTAACTTTCTACAACAAAAAATTAAAAGCAAAACAAGCAGGTGAAATAAAAAATAACCAATAAAAAATCAGGGATGTCGCTAGTCCCAAAGATCCAGGGCACTTGCTTCGACTTCTTTTCCAGCGCCCTAACTTTTTGGCGAGCATCGCTTTGACTTGTATCAGTGTAAATTATGGCGTTGATGCAATTGGATCCCGTAATGGAGCAGGGAGCCAAAGACTCCTTACTCCTCAATGTTTTTTTCCTACAAAAGGTGCTGATGTTCCAACGCAAGCGGCACAATGACATCACTTATGTCGCCGTCGCCAGCCCGCTGCATACAAAGAGGATGGGGAGGTCAGGGGATTGGAATTAGGGAGGAGTATAAGGGGGGTGAGAAGGTATAAGGGTGACATTTTTTTCCAAAGGCTGTAGAGCACCTTATTGCTTTTTAAATGGGGCATTATTACTCTGCAAGAGGGAAATAAGGGGCATTAGTTCTTTAAGGGGCATTGTTACCATACTTTAAGAGGACTGACACCACAACGAGCCTCGAAAGTCCAGAAGTTGACGACCACATTTGGAGGAGACTTTAGGGTCAACCCCTTTCTACTAGGTCTATTTCTTATGTAAGGATTCACAAATAACCCATTAGATCTGATTGATGATCGGTCCTAAACAGATCAGATGTTAAAAATCATTGTAATATCCCGGCGATCACTTACTCAGTGCCAATTTTGTGGTCTTTGTAGAATTTCATCCGAGCAGCAAAGAGCCGGGATATATATTTGCTGTTTTCAATGTCATCCTGTTGAAATGCAATAAACAGTCACATCACATGCAAGCTGAAGGAACATCATGAAATCCAAATAAATTACACCCAGCGAGGGCCGAAAAATAAAAACTATTTTTATAGGACCTGTAGGCTCTGTTTAGTAGGACTCCAATAATGATATCCAAGTAAAAGGCTCTTACAAATTCCGGCTGATCAGACAAGATTGACTTGACGGAAAAAAAAAATAGTCTGGATTTTTTACTGCCACCACTAGGGGGAGCTCACTGCACACATATATACAGATCGTTCTGAAAAGAATAGGAGCGATTCAACTTACTACATTTTAAAGCTGCCCACTGTTTATGTTAACAGATATAAAATTGTGAGGGAGGAAACCATCTCCAGTCTCGGAGGGCACAAAAACAGGCTACAAAGAATGAGGAACGCATGCGAAGACAGTAGGTGCAGGATAGAAGCTGTTATATGTAAGCTAATAAAGACATCTACACCCTAGATACACCGAGATCTCACATCCAGCCTATATTACTGGGAGGAAAATCCTTACAAGAGAAAAATCTGAAAACTGGATCAGGCTGCAAACAAAAAAGGGATCGGAAAGGGAATGAAGGAATGAAAATTGCAGACCAATTGCTTGCAATTGTATTAGCTAATACCAACCACTAATATACACCAGTATGAAAGAAAAATCATTTTCCGCGTCAAAGATGCCCATGGCCTCCAAGTATAATTGCACAACTCTTTTGGAAATGGACTACAAGTGTTCATCCTGAGCTGCCTGATTATCCACTCGAAATGCGATTTACACAGACAACGAAAAAAGGATCATGAGTGGATAAAACGGTGTTTAACAATATGGATGTATTTCCAAGACTTCTGGGAAAACTGGAAAATAACATGATTACTTTAATGCCTGGCATGATTAGCATGTCATCTCTTAATGCATAGGAACCCCAAAAATATAAAATATATATAGAACAGAGTAATCAGAGGCTGATAAGCTACTAGGGGAGTGTCTTTTTAAGACGGGTTGACTGTTTACAATTACCAGCAGAATCCCGATTGCAGCTCATGGGCTTCAACCGTTGATAAATACTGTAAAGTAAAAAGTGACTGCACTGGCAGAATAGTGAGTGCAGCTCTGGAGTATAATACAGGATGTAACTCAGGATCAGTACAGGATCAGTATGGTAATGTATGTACACAGTGACTGCACCAGCAGAATAGTGAGTGCAGCTCTGGGGTATAATACAGGATGTAACTCAGGATCAGTATTGTAATGTATGTACACAGTGACTGCACCAGCAGAATAGTGAGTGCAGCTCTGGGGTATAATACAGGATGTAACTCCGGATCAGTAATGTAATGTATGTACACAGTGACTCCACCAGCAGAATAGTGAGTGCAGCTCTGGGGTATAATACAGGATGTAACTCATGATCAGTAATGTAATATATGTATACAGTGACTGCACCAGCAGAATAGTGAGTGCAGCTCTGGAATATAATACAGGATGTAACTCAGGATCAGTACAGGATCAGTAATGACTGCACCAAGCAGAATAGTGAGTGCAGCTCAGAGTTAATTCATTTAACCTGCAAATATTGCTCAAGAACGGACATAACCTTTAAAGTTGGGTGTGTGAAGTGAAAGTGTAGTAAATAGCTTGTAATAATACCAAGTATTATAAAGTTTGGATAGTGAATCTATTGTTTTGCAATGTTCATTATGGGGGGAGGGTGGGTGGTGAAAGGAGATTACTCACGTACCGTGTGAAAAAAGACGCTCTCTTCCTTTCTGTTCAGCTCCAGTACAATTGCAGACTTGTTGTGTGTGATATTCCCAATGTCATTCCACCTGGAGACAAGATCTCAGGTTAGCTCTGCCAAGACTCGCATTCCGACATTCCGCAGTCACGCCAGCGATATCTCTGCCCGTCCAGCCTCCAGCTTGGCAGGGCTCGCGGGACAGATTACCATTAGGATGCTTTCAAGAGCCATTCATCTCTGCGTGGCTGAAACATATCTCTAGCCGACCATGTCAGGACATAGAAGCGCTCTATTCATCCACTTGCTAGTGGTGAGATTAAGAGAAAAAATACCCATGTTCTAGCCTGCATGCAGATAAAGGACTGGTCAGGGTATGCTTCTCCTACAGCCCGCCGGGCCCCGACACGCTCAACACGCCGGGATATCGTTCCCTGGGAACTTATTACACGGTCCATCTGCACAATGCTTGCTAATATTAGTTTACGTGGTCACACAGGGGGCTGGATGGGATGGATCCACCAGACCTCGGCGAGAGATGCATTGTGGAAGAGACAGTAATGCTTGTGCCAGCAAGACATAATGCGTCCCTCACCGGAAATGAGACCATATATGAGAGAGGACCACTTTACTCTTGGGTGTATGTTATCCCATATGATGCACAAAGGCGCCTGATGAGCAATGCACTCATCCGCAATATAGAAAAACGGATATAGGCTGTATGTGACCTCTGGGAGGAGCAGGAAAAATGTGCCTTCAGGGTGGGGATGAGTAAGTAACTAGAATAATTATCAGAGGCGTAATGTGAACCTTCTAGATCAAGTACAACAGTTTTTGGGGTATGGTCACACTTCGCGGTTTTGCTGTTGTTTTTGTCGTGCAGTTGGGAACCTCTAATGGTTGTAGAATTTCAACGAGTTTTACCGGCAAGCCAAGTTTTTTCTTTGCAATGCGATTTTTGGATGCAAGCACAAACTGCATGGGAATATAACAACCTACCATAAGAGTTTTCTATGCTCTGCGGCCTGGTCATGCCCGCTACTTCTGCGCTCCACAGCCTGGTTATGCCCGCTACAGCTTTACTGATTATTCACTTACCTGTAAGAGGCTGTGGCTTTTCCAAGACTGTCTCCAGTAAAGATCCCCATGAAGAAAATCCAGAGGTTGACGTCATGGCTGTGACTGTCCTACAAGCCAAAAATGTATATTTAAAGCGAGTGTAGTACTACAAAGAGTTAAAACTTAACATTTATTACAACTGAATAAAAAAGTAATACACAAGTCCAAAGGACCTAAAAACGAGTATAAGCCTGTCTGTGATAGTGAGTGACCCTAACAATCAATAGCTCATTATGTCCAGGAATATAACCATATGTGATAACAACATAGTCTACCTGTAACATCACACAGAAAATGGCGGGAAAATAGTAACGGAGCTCTCAAGACAGTGTCTCAAACGTATCGTGTCTCAGCCCACAAGAACCTTAATACATTTACACAATTGATGGTGAGCCTTTAAACACCTATAAATATGTTAATGGAACGACCTCACCGGATAGAATGTTGGTTCTTGCTCACTGGCTTTAAGACAGCTCCATGTGATGGGGCATCCAAAACCTTATTCAGCCTCCAGCAACTCACAGCACACCGCTCCCAACGCGTTTCATTGCCTCAGCTAATCATCAGGGGAGAAGAGGGTGTCATGCGGTGTAAAAGCTGGCATCAAACGCTCAGCTTATCCATTAGCCAAAAATGTAGCACAAGTTTAATATAATGGATAAATCATAACATATCGTTGTCATGTGTGACTACTAACGTAAAGATGCAGGGTCGATACAGCATCCCCCAAGCTCTCATGTAGAAAAAACTAATGTGTGCACAAGACACTCCAGGTGTTGTATGTGTTATTCACTTGTCTCAGCTCCAGTGCCAGGCTTTGCTCCATTCTGTTATGGATGACTTTCTTTGATGTAGTACACATCAGGGTTTATAAGTAGCCCAATGAACTCCCATCATAACTCAAGGCCTTTTAAGGCTGACTCCGACAGCTGTGTTTGTCAGAGAATTCAGTAACCCTTGTATTCAGTTACCATGTGCTTTAGAGTTTTGCCTCAAAGAGGTTTCTCAGCTCAAACTTTTTTTTTCTCCACTACCATCTACATTTACTTTTTGACCCAGACCTGCTGATTAACCATTCATCTGCTGTAAGCATTACAGACTCTTCTCTGGTGTTGTCCACACTACAAAAGCTGCTGCACCGAGTGTCTCTATACTGCAAGCAATTAGTTTGCCTGTTCATCGCTGCTGTCTACTTCCTTGCCAAAGATCATCTGTCTGCTGATCGGAGACAACTGTCTTTAACCATTTGCTTGCTGCAAGTCCTGAACAGATTATACAGTTCTTTACAAAGTCATTGTACACTCCTGACTATTTCTTCTGGAGTTTCCTACTTCGCTTGTCTGCCTGCCGTCCAGCATATCCTGCTGATCCACGTTACATCCGGTAAGTCCTGTTCACTGTGCAATCACTTTTGGTCCATGTTGCACACCCAGACCTTAGAGAATCCTCCTCACTAGGTAAGCCTGCAGCCAACACCTAGCATGCACCTTGATCTGACTTCAAACCCAGACCTGACAGGTTTAAAATTGTAATTGGTTCTGCATCAAGGACAGGTCAGAGGTTAATAAGTAGGTAACAACGTCCACAGTGAAGTCAAAGTTGACCGATATTTATAAAAAAAAAAAAAATCCAAATTTCAGGATTATACACTGTAAACTACAACCTGTGGTAGCAAAATATTCCATTTAATTTGTCAAAAAAATATACATACACATACAGTACAGACCAAAAGTTTGGACACACCTCATGTAAAGATTTTTCTGTATTTTCATGACTGAAAATTGTACATTCACACTGAAGGCATCAAAACTATGAATTAACACATGTGGAATTATATACTTAACAAAAAAGTGTGAAACAACTGAAAATATGTCTTATATTCTAGGTTCTTCAAAGTAGCCACCTTTTGCTTTGATGACTGCTTTGCACACTCTTGGCATTCTCTTGATGAGCTTCAAGAGGTAGTCACCGGAAATGGTTTTCACTTCACAGGTGTGCCTTGTCAGGTTTAATAAGTGGGATTTCTTGCCTTATAAATGGCGTTGGGACCATCAGTTGTGTTGTGCAGAAGTCTGGTGGATACACAGCTGATGGTCCTACTGAATAGACTGTTAGAATTTGTATTATGGCAAGAAAAAAGCAGCTAAGTAAAGAAAAACAAGTGGCCATCATTACTTTAAGAAATGAAGGTCAGTCAGTCCAAAAAAATTGGGAAAAACTTTGAAAGTGTCCCCAAGTGCAGTTGCAAAAACCATCAAGCGCTACAAAGAAACTGGCTCACATCTGGACCGCCCCAGGAAAAGAAGACCAAGAGTCACCTCTGCTTCTGAGGATAAGTTTATCCGAGTCACCAGCCTCAGAAATCGCAGGTTAACAGCAGCTCAGATTAGAGACCAGGTCAATGCCACACAGAGTTCTAGCAGCAGACACATCTCTACAACAACTGTTAAGACGAGACTTTGTGCAGCAGGCCTTCATGGTAAAATAGCTGCTAGGAAACCACTGCTAAGGACAGGCAACAAGCAGAAGAGACTTGTTTGGGCTAAAGAACACAAGGAATGGACATTAGACCAGTGGAAATCTGTGCTTTGGTCTGATGAGTCCAAATTTGAGATCTTCGGTTCAAACCACCGTGTCTTTTTGCGATGCAGAAAAGGTGAACGGATGGACTCTACATGCCTGGTTCCCACCATGAAGCATGGAGGAGGAGGTGTGATGGTGTGGGGGTGCTTTGCTGATGACACTGTTGGGGATTTATTCAAAATTGAAGGCATACTGAACCAGCATGGCTACCACAGCATCTTACAGCGGCATGCTATTCCATTCGGTTTGCGTTTAGTTGGACCATCATTTATTTTTCAACAGGACAATGACCCCAAACACACCTCCAGGCTGTGTAAGGGCTATTTGACCAAGAAGGAGAGTGATGGGGTGCTACGTCAGATGACCTGGCCTCCACAGTCACCAGACCTGAACCCAATCGAGATGGTTTGGGGTGAGCTGGACCGCAGAGTGAAGGCAAAAGGGCCAACAAGTGCTAAGCATTTCTGGGAACTCCTTCAAGATTGTTGGAAGACCATTTCCGGTGACTACCTCTTGAAGCTCATCAAGAGAATGCCAAGAGTGTGCAAAGCAGTCATCAAAGCAAAAGGTGGCTACTTTGAAGAACCTAGAATATAAGACATATTTTCAGTTGTTTCACACTTTTTTGTTAAGTATATAATTCCACATGTGTTAATTCATAGTTTTGATGCCTTCAGTGTGAATGTACAATTTTCACAGTCATGAAAATACAGAAAAATCTTTAAATGAGAAGGTGTGTCCAAACTTTTGGTCTGTACTGAGTGTATGTGTATATATATATATATATATATATATATATATATATATATATATATATATATATATATATATATATATATATATATATATATATATATATATATATATATATATATATATATATATATATATATATATATATATCTATCACACCTCATTTCCAAAATTTTCACTATGTGCAATAAAACTAATGACTGACAGGTGTCAGTAGCGAGTCAAGTGCTCATTTTTCCAGTATGAATACCTTTACATGGAAACACTCCTGCCCGTATCCGTCCAAATGTTCCACTTCTTTTATATACTGAATTTCTGCTTCTTCCGGTGGCATCCCACTACAATATACAGATAGAGGCCGCTCATGAGCTGAAGACAGTGGAATAAAAACCTGACAGTCATTTTATTATGGTCACATTAATGTTATATTCTCCTGACAACAGATGAATAGATTAACAGATCTTACCAGCAGAACGAAGGGCAGATGGAGACTCGCTCATCTCTAATGTTATGCAATTGTTATTTTTAGAACAAAAAAAAAAAAAGGCTAGGTTCCCTTTAAGAATAATGGTACAGCTTACAATATCTATATCATCTGCATTTATTGTGCAGTGGACAAGGAGAATAAGACGCTGAAGACTCCACCAACAGCTGCTTACCTCCCTCTGAAACAAAGGATTGGGCATGCCGCAATAAAACATGCCCCATCATTCTTCCCTCTGACATCGGCTGTTTAACAGCCAGTAGCTAGCACACAGTTACCAATGTGTGTAGCTTAGATTGTACTTTAATAAGGAATTAAAAATATTTTTATGAATTCCATACCAAAATAAAAAACAAATAAATAGGTAACTCACCTAAGAGCCTTATGTTCTAAGGCCACTTTGTGAAGTAAATCATCCAGTACAGCCTTGTCATTGGTCCAGCTCTAAAACAAAAACACAGATCATCATGACCTAAACTGGTATGGCAGAGGTTTTATAGAAACAGCTCATTATATGACCATTATCCTTACAAGAGCTCCACTACCACTAAACAGCGCCACCATTGTCTATGGGTTGTGTCTGATATTGCATTTCGCTCATTCATTTGAATGAGGCTCAGTTGCTCCTAAAGCTAATTTTTCTGGGGAAAAATAAAATTAAAAAACATGGCCGTTTCTATCCCCCTTTCCCCCCCAAGGACAGTGCCACACCTGAACATAGGTTGTGTGTGGTACTGCAGCTAAGGTCTATTTACTTTTCTACAACTGTGGGGTTTTTTTGGAAGCAAGTTGTCATTTTCTAATCCTGGACAACGCCATTTTAGGCTAGCTATGGCTAAAACCCCAAACCTGCCTATGGAGGTGCGGGGTATGAGCCATTGCCAGATACATCTAGTGCAGCTTGTCAACCGGGAAACCAAATGCAAGGCGATATATAGGTCCCCATACACCTGTAATAGTAGCCAAAGAGCTCTGTTCTTCGTAAACCCCTCACTAATTTTTTCTTGCTAGTGGAAAACTTCATATGACCACTATTTGATACTATTGCTATACCAAGTCATCACAGTGGACTTGGGTTAATATTTTTTGGTATGTAATTCGCAGGTGTGTATGGCGTTCTACCTGAATATTGGGGCATGACTATAGGGAGGGTAGTTGAACCTGGGTCACAGTGCCTGAGTATTTTTGGCATGCAACGCTCACAGAAACTCTTCGAAAAACGTGTTGCATGGCCTTCATAAATTTGGTTTTCAACAAATACTGGGTCACAGAAAAAGGTGGCAGAGACTAAATGCACCTCAGTCAAAGAGCCTGAGGTGTCAAAAGAAAAATGGAGACCGGCCTTCATAAATATGGTGTTCAAGCTTAATTTCAAAGTAGGACTATAGGGGGTGTAGACTAAGATTTTCATCCAAGTCATGGAGTCTAAATTGGTATTTTGACATGCAAGTCACACAGCAACAGGTTTCGTAAAAAAGTAGTGGGTGGACTTCTAAAATATAGCACGCAACCTGAAGGGGCATGAGAATAAAAAAAAAGGTAGAAAAGTTGAAGTTGCACCCGGACCATTGAGCTTGAGGGGGGTCCAAAATGTCTCAGTCATAAAGACAGAGTCCAATGCTATATGTATCATGGTCCACCAAACGAGCAAAAACTATCAAAAAGTAGACTAGAAAACCAGATGGCGATCACAACTGGAGGTCAACGCCTTCCGGTGAATAGCAGTGCACTGATTGAGGGCTGTCCATGAAGGCTCAGTGATTATGATGGTGCTACATCATAAATAAATTAGTAATTGATAAAGCACAGAGCCAACCTTGACTTGAAGGACATCTACATCACTGAAGCCTTTCTTTGCCGTTCCAACGGAGGAACACACCTCCGCTTCAGTAGCCTTGAATAGGTCTCTGAAGTTTTGCCAAGTATGGCTGACAGATTAAGCAATAAAACACACAAGGAATGCAACACGACAAGACCACAGTGTGACAGAAGGCTAAAGAGAAAAACAAGGCCCCGGGCAATGGGTATTGTGCTCAGCAGAACTCCCCAGTCCTTCCCCTGAGGCCCTGCACACATTTGTTTCTTCTGTCACAAAAGTATGCAGGAGGGAGAGGTATCCAGAGATAAGCAGGATACAAGTCTGGACAGCTGAGACAAACAGAATGCAACTTGCCGAAGAAAAAAAAAATTAAGCAAAACAATATATCCAAGCCAGAGTCGGATCATACAAAAACTAAGGTAGCATGGAAGAGAATGTGGGTGTCCATCCATCAGATTATATCCACATAAAAAGCTGAATCACTGTGTACATGCATCATATTACTTATATACTGATCCTGAGTTACATCCTGTATTATACTCCAGAGCTGCACTCACTATTCTGCTGGTGCAGTCACTGTGTACATACATTACATTACTGATCCTGAGTTACATCCTGTATTATACCCCAGAGCTGCACTCACTATTCTGCTGGTGCAGTCACTGTGTACATACATTACATTACTGATCCTGAGTTACATCCTGTATTATATTCCAGAGCTGCGCTCACTATTCTGCTGGTGCAGTCACTGTGTACATACATTACTGATCCCGAGTTACATCCTGTATTATACCCCAGAGCTGCACTCACTATTCTGCTGGTGCAGTCACTGTGTACATACATTACATTACTGATCCTGAGTTACATCCTGTATTATACTCCACAGCTGCACTCACTATTCTGCTGGTGCAGTCACTGTAATGCCGGATTCACACCAGAAATCACCTAATGTTATTATCTACAGAGCTTCCAATTTACATTCGCAAAATATCTATATTTTTTTTTTTTTTATAGCAGATGGAGTCCCATTATCGCTTGTAAGGGCTCAGATGTCCTGCTCTTTACAATAGTACCAACATAGCAGCCACTGGTTCCTTCAGGAGACCACCAGCTGCCATTGCATCCCATCAGCACCCCGCAATCACCACTGTTTTGAGGCTGGCCAGGATTGCTGGAGTGCGCCGTTACTTCCTAATCCTCGCCAGCTTCAGAACAGTGCTTACAGGCTAGACATCAGAGGTGGTCGGTCTCCTAGGCAACTAGCTGTAAACAAAGAAAAGTGTAAATATCTAAAGAATGGCTGCAAAATTTTAACAAGCAGTAAATTGAAAAAGTGCAAGCATTATCCGACAATATTGATTAATGAAGATGGGTAGAACCCTTTAATTGAAAATGGTAATCAACTGAAACAAAAGAATCCTTGTTAGATGCACAGATTCTTAGAAAATGTTTTTGTTCCAAAATAAAAAAATAAAAACAAGAGTAAAATTAGCTTGTTGAAGTAGGAACAAAAATATGGCAGGGATGAGAGGGATTTTGTTTTGCCTGCAGATTTGAAAAACAGCAGTTGTGATCACATTATAGGGATTTACGGTTTGCCGAACTTACCATACTGTGCTGGAAAACTGCACAAATGTGAACTAAAGGCATCACATGGGTAGTATGCCGGCAATATACGCGGGGAAAGTCCAACTACTGTGACCCCTGCCAAAGGCTAGAAGAGGCAGACAAGGCTCCACAAAAAGCCACACACATTTGGAAAATTCATTTGTGTGGAATTTTTGAGACCACGTAAGGTTCTTGGAGTCAAACAGTTATTCATAAGTGCTTGATAGTAATGCTTTCACCCAGATCATATAACTTCTAATATTACCTAAGGCCAATCTGCTATTATCTAGGTAATAGGACATTACCCATGACAGATGTGTCTTTTTTTCTTTTTTTTCCTACCACACCAAAAAAGTAATAATTCACGCCTAACGTTCCATTCTAAACTGAATAACCACAGACCTGTCATGGGGTCGACAAGGAGAGATTATCTTGTTTTAAAGTGTTCCTATAAGCATGGTCTTCCGATCTCACATGGGGAGTGGAGAGACATGAAGCCCACTAGCCAGTACAGAAAGTGAGGTAAGAAAAAGGATAAGTGCACCTGTCTCAGCATCTGAACCGACCCATGTCTCATCAAGCCCACTGGGTAGTCATAGGGCCACAAGAAATAACTTGTCATCCATCACTGGGCTACAGCGGCTCTCACCTATACGCTTTAATAAAACAATGTGGAGCAACTTTGCAAACAGAATTAGGCTACGTTCACATCCAGCTGTCATACTGCTGCTTTAAATTACAACATGCCTGTGCCGTTGCAGCCTTCACCAAATCCTGCAGAAAAACAGCTGTGTCACCTGTAGGGTCGTGCGGCTGATCATAGTGGCCGCATGGTTATGCAGGTGAAGCAGCCATTTCTATGCAAGATTACGTGACCGAGCAGATAAACTTGTTGAAAGTCTGCAGCGGCACAGGACTGTTGGGGTGTACAGCCCAGTATGTCCGCTGCATGTGAACTCAACCTTAGAGGGAATTTCTGGAATCATAATACTGATGGCTTATCAATATTAGTTCGGTGGGGGTCCAACTCTTGGCACCTCCACCGATGGTCTAAATAAAGCAGGTGCACACACTCATGCAATTGATCACCAGACTTTCTTCCAGCTGATAGGCAGGAGTGCCAAAAGTCGGTAACCAAGAATCAAATTAATAGGTTTTCAATACTATGATTCCCAAAAACCTAAAAAAAAAAAAAACATAAATAAGAAACTGTCTTATGTATACAGCTCCTCTGCAAAACGATTTGTCTCATTTAATGGAGCCCCTACAAAACCACAAATTTCCCTAATATTGGTCAGGAAAAAGCACAGGATTGTCGCCTACAAAATACCGTACAAAAGCAAAATATTAATTTTTATTGAGTGATTTTTCTCCAAAGTAACAGGCTACAAAACCCTGCGTGGTCTCATCTTGAAGCAATGAGCGACTGCCTTATATTTGCCTCCTTTATGTGATCAAGGGAAAAAAACAAAAACAGGTGGATCAGACTACACAGGGTTTGTTTGTAGTCTGTAACCATGGAGACACACAGATCTACAGAGCAGCTGTATGCAGGAAACTAGAGGAGCTTTTGTTAAAGGTATGAAAATAAAAGCCATATATAAAATAAAAAAAAATAAAAAAAAATGTATAAATAACTTGAGTTAAACTCTTAATATGAGGCAGCTGCTTTGTTACTGCTGTGTAAATAGTGTCCTATAAAAGGATCTCCAGCGCGTTGACAATCTATGAGGATTATAATTTACTAAGATAAACATCTTGACTGGATTGCACATACGACAACAGAATAAACTTGACCTTATCTACCTTTCGTGGTTTCAGGATCTAGTAAGCACGAGCAGATTATGCACTAATTGTTACAACACGTTTCACATTCTTCTGCACTTCCCACCCCACCACCCTCATCAACTTTCCAAAGTTTCGGTCTTAGGGGTGCACAATAAGCACCTGTCGTGCGTGAAATTGCTACATAGTTTGATCGATGCTGGTTCCCAAAACTCCTAAACAGCTCATTTTGCTGGGCTTGGCCTTGTCAAGTCAAATATTCCCGCACCCGCTGCAGGGAAAGGTAGCATTATATGGCAGACCTTTAGATAAATTGCCAGCCGTGTAATTCATGACAAGCTGAAGTCCTCCAGAGAAGATGCTTTTCGCAAAGAGTGGCTTTCTATACAAATTTTGGCATCTTAAGAATCCTCGCCACCCACCATACATATGCAGTTTACTTCATCTGAGATACACGTGTTTAGTAGCGATTTACCAACTGAACCAAAAAAACTGCAGCGTTTATATTTAACGTGCTCGTGCCTCTGCCTTCCCTATGCGGTCATCAGGAGAAAGTCAGGAAACCCACATACAAATCAGATAGTAAGCTGGTCCAAAAGGGATCAATGGGTTTGGCTTAGTGATCAAGCCCATTTTTTAGAATCTGACCAGTGTTACTTTATGGGGTAAGAACTCTGGAAGGCTTCAACGTATTTCAGAGATTCTAAGAGATTAGTGGGTTTTTGGTGACACACAGTAATTTATAATAGTGGTAAATTTTGATCGATCTGTTTTGAGTTGATGGAAAAAATAAATAAATAGATGGAATTTTGACAAATTAACATTCAAATTTTGAAGGTTGACATTTACATCATTTTTCAAAAGTTGTTTTTTTATGTTCTAAGGATTAAACGTTTGATTTGAAGATTTTGTCTAATTCTATGAACTGCACAAAATGTAGGCTCAAATCAAGAGTACAGAGTTGGAGGGACTTCCAAGGTCATCGTGTACAAACCCCTGCTCAATGCAGGATTCACTAAACCATCTCAGACAGATGTCTGTCCAGCCTCTGTGTGAAGACTTCCATTGAAGGAGAACTCGCCACCTCTCGTGGAAGCCTGTTCCACTCATTGATCACCCTCACTATCAAAAAGTATTTTCTAATATCTAATCTGTATCTTCTCCCTTTCAGTTTCATCCCATTGCTTTTCGTGTTTCCATGTGCAAATGAGAATAAGGATGATCCCTCTACACCGTGACATCCCTTCAGATATTTGTAGACAGCTATTGAAGTCTCCTTTTAGTCTTTTTTGCAAGCTAAATATTCCCAGATCCTTTAACCGTTCCTCATAGGACATAGTTTGCAGTCCGCTCACCATCCTGGTCGCTCTTCTCTGAACTTGTTCCAGTTTTTCAATGTCTTTTTTAAAATGTAGTGCCCAGAACTGGACACTGTTCCAGATGGGGCCTGACCAAGGAGGAGTAGAGGAGGACAATTACTTCACGTAATCTAGACTCTATGCTTCTCTTAATACATCCCAGAACGGTTTTTGCCTTTTTTGCTGCTGCATCACACTGTTGACTCATGTTTCGTCTGTGATTTGTTAGTATACCCACGTATTCGTATATTCACACGTGCTGTTGCTTAGTTCTATTCCTCCCAATCTGTACATGTCATTTTCATTTTTCTTTCCCAGATGTAGAATCTTCCATTCCTCTCTGTTAAATACCATTCTATTAGTCGCTGCCCATTTTTCAAACTTATATAGATCCTAGTTGTTTGCCCATTGCAGACCAATTTTCTCCAATAACCCCCCACGACAGCACCAAAGGAGGATGTCACCCCACCCTAATAGGGACGGGAGAGGGGAGAGGGGAGAGGGGAGAGGGGAGAGGGGAGAGGGGAGAGGGGAGAGGGGAGAGGGGAGAGGGGAGAGGGGAGAGGGGAGAGGGGAGAGGGGAGAGGGGAGAGGGGAGAGGGGAGAGGGGAGAGGGGAGAGGGGAGAGGGGAGAGGGGAGAGGGGAGAGGGGAGAGGGGAGAGGGGAGAGGGGAGAGGGGAGAGGGGAGAGGGGAGAGGGGAGAGGGGAGAGGGGAGAGGGGAGAGGGGAGAGGGGAGAGGGGAGAGGGGAGAGGGGAGAGGGGAGAGGGGAGAGGGGAGAGGGGAGAGGATCCTGCACCAGGAAATAAATCTAGCCGAAAATGTGCTATATGTTCAAAAAAAAAACAAAAACAAAAAAAAATCTTCTTCAAGCAAAAAATATTTATGCCAAAAATGCACAGAGAAGCTTTTGAGGGAAGAACAGCCGTCCCTCATAGACGAGATCAAAGGGATAGTTTGTCAGGAGGTTCAGTCTTCATTGGCCTCCTTTTCCCGATCCACTTCTGATTCGCCTCCAAAGGCGAAAAAGAGGAAAATTTCCCTGGAAGAAAAAGACGACTCGAACTCCCAGGACGAGACGTTCCTTCCAGAAGACCCTATATCTGGGAAACCCTATATCTGGGAAACATCAGCAGTCCTTCTGAACACAAACATGGACCGTGCAACACACGTGGAGACTATGTCAAGATGGCTCAACCAGCTTGAAGAGCACCTAGCTATGGGCACATCCAGAGAGGAGATACAAGCTTCCCTACCTTTACTGCAGAAAGCCACTGACTTCCTGGCGAATGCTTCAGCGGAATCTGTGAGGGTAACCGCCAGGGCAGCAGTCCTATCAATCTCCACAAGGCAAGCACTATGGCTGAAATCGTGGAGCGGTGATGTGGCTTCTAAAATAAAACTTTGTTCTATTCCCTTCAGGGGAGAATATATGTTTGGCCAGGCCCTTGACGACCTCCTGGAGAAGACTGCTGATAAAAAGAAATCCCTGCCTGAACCCAGACACTACAAGACCCCCTTTTGCCCCCCTCGGGAACAGAATCCCCAGTACAGGGGGAAAGGCAAGTCCGGTCGGTGGAGCTACCCCAAAGGGGGGAAAGATAGGAATATTTTTTTCCCAAAAGGACAGCAACAACAGAAGCGGTGACGCCAGAACAGTGGGGGGACGAATCATGAAATACCTTCCCCAGTGGCAAAAGATCTGCTCCAATCAATGGGTCTTGAAGGTAATTCAAGAAGGGGTAAAGATCGAATTCTCCTCATACCCTCCAAGAAAAGTAAGGATAACGCGTCTAACCTCCCTGAGATTAAGAACCGCACTGATGTCCGGCCTAAAAGACCTACTATCCTTGGGGGCTATTTCACCGGTCCCAATAACAGAAAGACACACAGGCCACTATTCATGCCTGTTTATGATAAAAAAATAAAAAAAAACACGGCACCTACAGAATAATAATAAATCTGAAACCCTTAAACCAACACATCATCTACCGAAGATTCAAAATTGAGTCCATCAGATTAGCAGTTCCCTTGATAGGACAAGGATATGTGATGGCAACCATCGACTTACAGGACGCATACTATCACATTCCTATACATCCAACATAATGGAAATTTCTAAGGTTTGCGGTGGTTCAAGAGGATCAAACGTTGCATTTTCAATTCAACGTATTGCCGTTCGGGATATCCTCAGCACCAAGAATAGTCACCAAAAATTAGGTGGGTTCAATCAGAAAAGAAAAAATCTGCATCATTCCCTACCTCGACGACTTCTTACTAGTAGGTCCCTTGGTGGAATCACTCCAGGAAGATCTGCAGAGAACAATCCAAATCCTGACCACCCTAGGGTGGTTGATAAATCATCAAAAGTCAGACCTGGTCCCTGCCACAGAAAAAAACATTTCTGGGTGTTCTACTAGACTCCGCCAGACAAATCTCCTTCCTACCGAAAGACAAACAGATACTCTTAAGATCCAAGATATTGAATCTGAAGGCCCTGAACAGAGTGTCCCTAAGGTCTGCCATGTCAGCCCTCGGCTCTATGACAGCCTGCATTCAATCCGTAGCCTGGGGTCAGGCTCACACCAGGGTATTACAAACCCATATTCTTGCACAGTGGGACGGATCCCCAGACTCCCTAAACAGGAAGATCATGATCCCTCATTATGTGAAGACATCCCTATCATGGTGGCTCAGCCCAAAAAACCTAGGAACAGGGGTTCCATGGTCTCAGTTCCCTCTGATAACAGTCACGGTAGACGCCAGCGAGACGGGTTGGGGAGCCGTCGTGGCTCAAACCCCCTTCCAAGGGGTCTGGACAGAAGAGACCAGCAGGAGATCCTCCAACTTCCGCGAGTTAAAGGCAGTGGAGGAGGCACTCAAAATGTCGGCTCCAATCATTACGGGCAAACACATGTTGTCTGAATAGACTTTTACGACTACCGTAGCTCACCTGTCCCATCAACGGAGTACAAGGTACGAGAATCTAAAAAGTATCTCGGCAAGAATATTCTTCTGGGCAGAAGGACATCTTCATTCCTTATCAGGTCTGCACATAAAAGACTCAGACAACATCCAGGCCGATTTTCTGAGCAGAAGGAATATCCATCTGGGGGAATGGGAGCTGGACTCAGACATTTTTCACATGCTGACCAGACAATGGGGTCGTCCGGAGGTGGACCTCTTAGAAAGACGCCAGAACACCAAGGCAGAAAAATACTTCTCCTTAGATCCAGATGATGTATGCCTGGGGATAGATGCATTCGCTCACCCGTGGCGTTTCCATCTGGCTTACGCGTTCCCCCCCCAATTCCATTGCTAGCCAAGACCTTACAGAAAGTAAGGACCGAGGAAGTCAAGATAATTTTGATAGCCCCACTTTGGTCCAAAAGGAGCTGGTTCTGTGCACTAAACAGTTTAAGCATAGAGGGACCCCTCATTCTGCCAGCAATCAAAAACCTTCTCCATCAGGGTCCAATACTCCATCCAGATCCAGAGAACCTCCATCTAGCGGCCTGGCTTCTGGAGTTCACAATCCTGAAGGCCAAAGGACTCTCAGATAGAGTAATTCATACCCTACAAAAAAGTAGGAAACAAATCACAAACTCCATATACAGCAAGATATGGAAGACCTTCCTAACATGGTATAAACCAAATATACCAGATCTTCGGCATCCTGACATGACCCAGATCTTGGATTTTCTACAAGAAGGGCTGGAGAAGGGCCTTAGACCCAGCACCCTCAAGGTTCAGATCGTGGCACTGAGTATTTATTTCGACCAGAGCCTAGCTGAACACCGATGGGTAAAAAGGTTCATGACAGCAGCTACTCGCCTGCGTCCCAGAATAATTAACCACGTTCCCTCCTGGGATCTTAATATCGTCCTTAAAGGTCCGACACTACCACCGTTTGAACCTTTGGCCTCAATAGAGCTGGATAAATTAGCCTGGAAAACAACATTTCTAGTAGCGATTTACCACTGCCAGGAGAGTGGGAGAAATCCAAGCCTTCTCAGTGAATGACCCATATCTGAGAATCCTGGATGATAGGATTATTCTACAACTGGACCCATCTTTCTTGCCAAAGGTAGTCTCAGACTTTCATAGGTTTCAATAGATAATTCTTCCTTCCTTCTGTCAAGACCCAAAAAATAAAAGGGAAGAAGAATACCATACTTTTGGACGTAAGGCGGGTTGTTCTTCACTACCTCCAAAAAACAGAGGCCTGGAGGAAGGATCAGAACCTCTTTATTCAGCCATTTGGTCAGAACAGAGGGAAGAAGGTCTCAAAGGTTACCATCGCCACTTGGATCAAGAAAGCAATTGTAGAATCATATCAGATCCAAAATCTCTCACCGCCAGAGAAACTGAAAGCACACTACTAGAGCCATGTCCGTCTCCTGGGCAGAGAAGGCTAACGCTTCCCTCGAGCAGATATGTAGAGCAGCTACATGGTCCTCGGTCCATACCTTCACCAAGCATTACAAACTTAATTTAATGTCCATTAAAGACTTGGCCTTTGGGCGGAAAGTGCTTCAGGCCATTGTCCCTCCCTAACATGAGTCTTTGGTACTCCTCCTTTGGTGCTGTCATGGGGGGGTTATTGGAGAAAATAGAATTAGACTTACCGGTAATTCGGTTTCTAATAACCCACCACGACAGCACTGGTAATTCCCTCCCAGGCTTGGTTAGCCAATCGTTTAATTTGAATAAATATCATTTGAAGCATCCATACTTGTGTGGTCCTTTATAAAAACACTGGAGGGAGGATGAGGGAGGGGCTATTTAACCTCTTTGTGTTTCCTGTCCCTATTAGGGTGGGGTGACATCCTCCTTTGGTGCTGTCGTGGTGGGTTATTAGAAACCGAATTACCGGCAAGTCTAATTCTATTTTTTGTTCAATAAAAGTATTAACTTTTTCTTCATTATACCATCTACTGCCCTATTTTTATTTCTTTTTTCAGTTTACTCCTTAATGATTTTGTGTTTGATTTGGTTTTTTTTTGTGGAGTGGTCTCCCTCTCATTATGGTCCAGGGTTTATACACACAAACTCATATACTGTTGATATGTCTATTTTGGTAATTACGTTCATTATTGGGTATACATGCTTTTACTTTACTCTGCCTCCGATTTCTCTTAGTTTAGCAGATTTTTTTTTTTTCCAAGGAAGTTGACAAAAAAAAAAAACTTTAAAATTGTTACTAAACATCCTAATGGGCCACCAGAGCTGGCAAACCACAGAGATCTCTACTTGACCTTAGCATTGCACATTTCTTTAACCCTCCATCTGCAATCAAAAGGTGCCGATGGGGTTAAAGAGGGAGCCTACTCCTTCTGTTAACAGTAAAGATGCTACTGGCGCTATTGACAGCAGCATCTAAGGGGGTTATACTTCCACCATCGGTGCCATCATTGATTGTGGCAGATGAAACAGATTGCCCGCTTAAGTGTACAGCTGATGACCATTGCATTTTTGCCCACAAGGGCAGTTTTTCATTTATTACTCCTGCTAGTAAAAACACATATTGGTGAACACTGGTTTCTACCAAGTCAGACAGGAAACTTTTCAGTCAGTCATTCTCTCCACTCCGTCATGGTCCCTACTCCGACTGTGACCTATAAAGTCTCACAACATAGGGATAATAGTCCTGTCAGTGGTGCTAAAATGAATACGTATGTACATTCCTAACCTATGCACACGAACGTATATTAATTCACATTTTCTCATCGCTACTCCCCCACATGTACAATATGGCTGTCCGTCATCAATGGGACATTTATCATTAAACGGTCTAAAAAGTATAAAAAAAAAAAAAAAAAAATGCCTGTAGCCCATGGCAAACAATCACAGCGCAGCTTTCACTTTAACACAGCCATTTAAAAAATGAAAGCGGAGCTTTGATTGGTTACTATGGAAAACAAAGATGGTCGACAAGAAAAACATGTTTTCGACAGCAACCAGAAAGCAGCCCTTTGGTTGCCATGGGCGACAGACTTTGTTTGGGGGGATAAATGAGACCCAATGACTTGTGTGGACACATACTGAATATTCAGTGAGGGGAGGGGGAAATACCATTAATGTATAAAATGTACATTGTGGAAACATACCGCAGGAAAAAGCATGTACTCGGCGAGGAAGTCATGTGTCTCAAATGGATAAGCCTTAGATTCCGCTGCAAGACAAAACAAGTCCTCGTTCATTAGCACAAACAGAAAACTATTTGCAAATGTAAAGTCATAGCCCGGGCCACATATACACAAATTATCTGATCAATTAAACCTACTAAACATTAAAGAAACCGTACACCGAAAAATAAATTAGGCCAAAACTAACACTCGGAGCAAAGAGTAAGCAACACATCACAGGGGAGCATTTTTTTCTTTTTTTTTTTGCTTCACACGAGACTTCATGTCTATGAATGCGGAATATGAACAGCTTGGATGCCAATGACCCCCTTAAAGTGGTTTTCCCACAAACAAAAGTTCATTTTAATCAATAGATCTTGGAATAATAATAACTTCCACAATTGGATGTGTTTAAATAAAATGTTCCTGTGCTGAGATAATCTTATAAATGTCCCCTGCTGTGTACTGTGTAATGGCTGTGTCTGACCGTACAGGAACATGATCTGATCATTCCACAGCTCCTGGGCAGGGGGAAAGAAAAAAAAACTATACAGACATTACAGCAGAGGATTGCAAATGATTCTGTGAGGTAAAACATTGTTTGAAAACAGGCAGGGAAATGTTTTACCTCACAGAAAGAATCAGCTGTGATCCCCTGCTGTCCAGTCTGTATCCTCTCTATTGCTTCCTCCCCTGCCCAGGAGCTGTGGTATGATCAGACCATGTTCCTGCCCGGTCAGACACAGACATTACACAGTACACAGCAGGGGCACATTTATAAGATTATAGTGGGGCCGTAGAGTATGACGCAGACCTGAACAACTCCAAAGACTTAGGCTCAGCACTAGTCTTAACAGAACGCATCAGTAATACCATCTAAACCCTTTGAAAAGATGACCGACTAGGGCTCAACTTACATTTTTTTCTTTAAATAAATCGCTGTTAAAATAAAAAAAAAAAAATGTTGGGATTTAATTTTTATTTAAAAAAACACAACAAAAAACTGTTTTGATCAATCTGCCGCTTTGTGTTTCAGCATTTAAAACCATATGAAGATTTCTTTTGAATAATTTTGCGTTAGCAATATTATGGGGTACATATGTCATATTGAAAAATATTTATAAGATTTTTATTTTGCATTTTTTTTTTTATAAAAGGAAACAAAAAACAAAAAAACAGCAATTCCGCAACAGTCTCAAGCATTTTCATTTTATGGCATTCATCGTGCAGAACAACATGACACTCATTTTATTCACTTACAATATTCCAAATGTATACAAAATCAATGTTATGTTACTTTTGTAAAAATTAAAACTTTTTTTTTTTGCATTTTTGTGACACTTTGGTGTCATCAGTAGTGTTGAGCATTCCGATACTGAAATATCGGGTATCGGCCGATATTCGCGGTATCGGAATTCCGATACTTAATTCCGATACTTTTGCAATATCGTATACCGGAATCAGAAGTTCCCATAATGCAATGAGCCAGTTTCATTTTATTCAGCCAATGAGGATCCTAAGAAGTGTGGGCACATCCTGTTAGGCATGTAGGCATCTTAACTAATGGCATGGCTGTGATTGGCTGCTGAAATGATGTCATGATGCACTATAAAAGCCGCCGCCATTTTGAGCTCACTCTGCTGTGAATTCAGTTAGGGATAGGACGCTGTTGTTCTGAGGGACAGTTTTAGCTACCTATTTGGTCGATTCTGCTTTACCCAAGCTACTTTATAAATCACTGTGCCTTGCAGTGCTAGTGCACAGTTCTCTGTGCTGTTCACCGCTGTCTGCAAGGTCTGTGTGTGTGAGTGCAGCTCACCCTGTAGTGTGTGCTTCAGCCATGTCTGGTTGTAGTGCACTCAGTGTGTGTCACTGCCTCATACATTGTCCTTTTTTGCCAATTCATAATTTTTCCTGATATCTCCTATTAGTGTGGTGGTTCCATCCGTATTCAGCTAAATTGGTTCCAAACACACTATATAGGAGTAGATAGAGGAGCCTTTCTGCAGCATTGGGCCCTGCAGCCCCAGCCAGATTAGTATTAGCCTATTTTTTGCAGCCTCATCTATTGCATTGTAGGTAACCTTCCTACATTGTAATAGCTACAAAAAGTTTGTGATACTATCGTTATTACATCTTTAGGCACATCCAGTGTCTTTTTGTGACAAAAAAAAACTAAATAAAGTTCACCAAACACTCCACTTTACAGTTGTGTAGGCCACATTAGCTCATATTAAAGTCTAGTCCACACTTTATAAAATTAGTGTTTCTTATACCTGTTAGCAGCTGTTCAGGAATAAGCACACTAAGCCCTTAGTACTTTTCTGTCTATCTTTATCAGTCTACCAAGATGAAGAAGGCAGGGAGTAAGGCATGTGGTCGTGGGCGTGGGCGTGGAGTTTCTGCAGGGAGAGGACGTGAGGATTCTGTGCCTGCAGGGAGAGGACGTGGGGATTCTGTGCCTGCCGCGGGCACCAGTGACTCAGCATCCCCCAGTTTTACCAGGGAACAGTCCTTTATGCGCAGCTTTGTAGGAGCTAGCCGTACCCCACTGCTGCGCGAGGACCAAATTGAAGCCGTTGTCGGAGGGATGGCAGCTAACGCATCGACTTCAATTAGTTCCAGATCCTCTCAGGTCCTGAGCACTGAAGAGCACCCATCTGTCTCTTCACCACCTGCCAAATTGCCCAGGCAGTCAGAGAGCCCTGGACAGGAGCCATCTCTACTTCTGTTCTCTGAATCTCTTGGCTTGGAAAGAGGGGGCCAGCCAAGCAGAATTCTAGAATTTGAAGAAGAGGTAGTATGCAGTGATGCGCAACCGTTTTGTCTCTCTGAATCTGAAGAGGCGGGTGGGCCAGTGCCTATGGTCAGCAGCACACCTCAGTACGCATCTGATGATGAGACTCAGGTGCCACTTTCTGGTGCGTACTGTGCTGTCGAGACTACCCAGGAGAAGCAGTTGTTTGAAGAGGGTGGTGTAGATGATGAGGTCCTTGACCCATCATGGCGTGAGGGACAGGAAGGTGGTGGGAGCAGTTCTGAGGAAGAGATTCCCTGAACGGCCCAAAAAGGAGGGAAAGGGAGGGGGCAGACTTGGTTGCCTGTAGCCTCCACTTCAGCACCCATTAGGAGCATGGCTCTTCCAAAATCCAAAGCGGGCGCTCCCAAGACATGCAGTGCCTGGTCCTTTTTTGACACAGTTGCAGATGACATTTGCTTTGTCAAATGCAAGCTGTGTAATCAGAAGGTGAAAAGAGGGAAAAGTGTCAGCAACCTCAATACCACAAATATGTGGAAACATGTGCGGACCAAGCACGTGGTGGAGTTACAAAAACACACTGAAGACCTAGGCCAACCTACAGCGCCACCTACCACCTCTTCAGCTCGTGTTGTAGCCTCTTCCTCCAGCTCACACACAGCTGGTTCGGCTTCCTCACAGGATCGCCATGGAAGAATCTCTGGCACTGTTGTACAGAGACACAGTGTAATTCCACCCACAGCACCACTTTCCCAGTCATCCTCACACTCCCAGGCCAGTCTACAGCCATCGTTAGCACAGGCATGGGAGAAAAGGCGCCCATACTCGGCAAACCACCCCCGAGCACAGGCTCTGAATGCTGGCATTGCTAAACTACTGGCCCTTGAAATGCTATCATTCAGGCTGGTGGAGACTGACACATTCCGTAACTTTATGGCATGTCCCACAATACAACGTGCCCAGCCGCTTTTATTTCAGCAGGCAAGCCGTCCCTGCCCTGCAACATCATGTGGAGGGAAAAATTAAACATGCGCTACAAAACGCCGTCAGTAGCAAGGTCCACCTGACCACCGATGCGTGGACCAGTAAGCATGGACAGGGACGATACCTTTCCCTCACTGCCCATTGGGTAAATGTTGTGGAGCAGGGTACAAATCTTGAGAGTGGCGCTGTACGTGTTCTGCCAACTCCAAGGATTGCAGGAATCCAGTCTGTACACATTGACTCCTCCTCATACTCCAGTTCCTCTGAATCAGCGCTGCAGGAGCCGTCACGGTCTACCTCCACATCGACCCGTGAACGGTTACCTGTTATGATGACCGATATGAGCACAGCCGTGGCCAAACGTCAACAGGCCGTATTAAAATTAATTTCTTTGGGGAATCGAAGCCACACAGCGCAGGAGCTCTGGAATGCCATCAAGCAGCAGAGCGACGTGTGGTTTGTGCCAGCGAATCTCCAGCCAGGCATGGTAGTGTGTGACAATGGCCGAAATCTGGTGGGAGCTCTGGGCCTAGGCAACTTCACTCACATCCCATGTCTGGCACATGTGCTCAACTTGGTCGTGCAGAGTTTTTTGAGGGACTATCCGGATCTTGATGCACTGCTTCACAAGGTCCGCATAGAGTGCGCTCACTTGCGGCGTTCCAGCAATGCAAGATCACGCATTGCAGCTCTGCAGCGCCGATTACGTCTTCCGGAACATCGCATCATATGTGACCTACCCACCAGGTGGAATTCAACGTTACATATGTTGGAGAGGTTGTGTGAGCAGCAGGCAGCAGTAATGGAGTACCAGCTGCAGCAGGCGCAAACAAGTCGCAGTGTGCGCCGTTCACACTTCACCACCACTGAGTGGGCCTCTATGAAGGACATTTGCCACGTTTTGCGTCCCTTTGATTATTCCACGCGGATGGCGAGTGCAGATGATGCACTAGTCAGCATGACTATCCCCCTTATCTGCCTGCTTGAAAAAACACTGCAAGCACTAAGGGACGAGGTTTTGGAAGAGGTGGAGGATGAGGAGTCACAAATGCCATCTGCTTCTCTACAGTCTGCGCAACGTGGTTCCTCACAAAGGCCTAGGCAGGGGACACTTTGTGAGGAGGATGAGGAGGAGTCAATGGATGAGGAAGACATCTGTCCAGAGGAGGGAGGTACCCAATGCTCTAGTAGTCAGTATCTAGAGCGAGGGTGGGGTGATGCAGAGCAGGCAGAGATCACGCCTCAAGCAGGGTACAGTGTTTCTTGGCCAGTTGGCAGTCTGCAGCACATGGTTGATTTCATGCTGCAGTGCCTGAGAAACGACCGCCGCATCGCCCACATTCTCAACACGGCTGATTATTGGGTGTCCACCCTCCTAGATCCTCGCTACCGGGACAACTTACAAAGCCTCATAACACCGTTGAACCGGGAGCGTAAAATGCGGGAGTACCAAGACGCACTGGTGCATCCCATCATGTTCTCCATTCCAACCGAGAGCAGTGCTGCTAGTGCTTTACAAAGCAGCTCAGTGCGTCAAGGCAGTGGAGGAAGCTCTGCACAAAGAGGGAGCAGAAGCAGCGCCTCAGCACAAGGCAAGACCAGTATGGCCGAAATGTGGCAAAGTTTTGTGTCCCCGCCGCCACAAATGTCTACACCATCACAGACGGCTCCAGTCAGCAGGAGGCAACGTTTCCGTCAGATGGTGACAGACTACATGTCTTGCCCTCTTAGTGTACTCCCAGACGGCTCTTCTCCCTTCAAGTTTTGGGTCTGTAAGCTGGATACATGGCCAGAGCTTAGTCAGTATGCATTGGAAGTGCTAGCTTGCCCTGCTGCTAGTGTATTATCGGAACGCGTCTTTAGTGCCGCAGGTGGTGTACTAACAGACCGTCGCATGCGACTATCCTCCGATAACGTTGACCGGCTTACTTTTCTCAAAATGAACAAGGCCTGGATCTCTCATGAATTTGCCAGTCCTCTTCCAGAATAAATAATTGGTTGGCAACAGTATCCAGGTCTCCTGTTCTGTTCATGTTTCTACCACCTGAACTGTAATCCCTGAGCTCCAACACCGCCAGTTGGCGCTCGGAAGTGCCGTCTGCACAGTCAACACTTGCTGCCGTGTTATTGGGGTTCAGTAACGTCAGCTGTTCCCCTGCTGTGCGGACGGCAATTTCGCCTGCTCTGTCCACATTCTCACTACTACAGATTTGAAAGTTTCTCCAAATACACCTCTGGCTCCCCCGTTTTTAGTATTTACCCTGGGCTCCAATACCGCTAGTTGCTGCTCAGAAGTGCCGTCTGCACAGTCAACGCTTGCTCCAGTGTTATTGGGGTTCAGTAACGTCAGCTGATCCCCAGCTGTGTGTCCGGCAAATTCTCCTGCTTTGTCCACATCCACTGTACTACGGATTTAAAACCTCCTCCAAATACACCTCTGGCTCCTCCGTTTTTAGTATTTACCCTGGGCTCCAATACCGCTAGTTGCTGCTCAGAAGTGCCGTCTGCACAGTCAATGCTTGCTCCAGTGTTATTGGGGTTCAGTAACGTCAGCTGATCCCCAGCTGTGTGTCCGGCAAATTCTCCTGCTTTGTCCACATCCACTGTACTACGGATTTAAAACTTGCTCCAATTACACCTCTGGCTCCTCCGTTTTTAGTATTTACCCTGGGTTCCAGCACCGCCAGCTGGTTCTCGGCAGTTCCATTTGCTCTTGTACCTTCTACTACCCATCCGGGTTCCAGTACCGTCAGCTGGTTCTCGGCAGTTCCATTTGCTCTTGTACCTTCTACTACCCATCCGGGTTCCAGTACCGTCAGCTGGTTCTCGGCAGTGACTTTGGCACGGGTACTCCCTCCTGCCCAGCCTGGTTCCAGCAAGCCAGCTGTTTCCGGGTAGTGTCAACGTCACTTTGCCTCCAATGCGTTGTCCTGTCGTGTTGCGGTCGGGTTAGCCGACTCTATGGTGCCTGCAGTTTAGGTGACTCCTATGTGGGCTGCGGGATCTGGCAATGAAGGCTGGTTCCATAGTGCCAATAGGACAAGCACCCCCTGTAGGACTGTGGGTTTTGGTAACTGCGGCCGGCTCGCGGACTTGAACTTTTTTTTTACATGGGTACCTTCTGCTACCCATCCGGGTTCCAGTACCGTCAGCTGGTTCTCGGCAGTGCCTTTGGATTAGGTGCCTCCTTCTCGGTATCCAAGTTCCACCAACGTCTGCTGGTCCTTGGTAGTGTTTTCTGGCACAGGTACCTCCTGCTTAGTAACCGAGTTCCAGTACCGTCAGCTGGTCTTCGGCAGTTCCATTGGCTCTTGTACCTTCTGCTACCCATCCGGGTTCCAGTACCGTCAGCTGGTCCTCGGTAGTTCCTCAGCTTTCTTGTACCTTCTGCTACATTTCCAAGTTCAAGCTTTTTGAAATGGTTCTTGGTAATCACTCTAGATCTCCCTGACGAGGACCCTGAAGACGAGGACCCTGAAGACCACCCCTAAGAAGACGAGGACCCTGAAGACCACCCCTAAGAAGACGAGGACCCTGAAGACCACCCCTAAGAAGACGAGGACCCTGAAGACCACCCTGAAGACGAGGACCCTGAAGACCACCCCGAAGAAGACCAAGAAGATGACCCTGAAGAAGTTGACCAAGAGGACAAAGAAGAGAAGACAAGCACCAAGATGCTGAAGAACAAGAGACAGAAAACCAAGAAGCAGAAATACAAGAAGCTGCAGAACAAAAAGCGGAAAAACATTAAGCATAAGACTAAAAATCAGAGCAAAAGATAATATCTAAATTATAAGCAGAAGATGACTAAGCAGTGTATGGGGGTGAGTCCGTTCCTCCTCGTGGTGTCCCTGGAAAAGACCTGCTGCTGCAGGCCAAACTGAACGCAGACAAATCCTGTTGTAAATCTTTTGTGACGGGCAGAACGAAAGGTGTAATGTCCAACCTTTTATAGATCACTACAGGGAAGAAGAAGATGAAGAAGAAGATGAAGATGAAGATGAAGAAGAAGATGAAGATGAAGAAGAAGATGAAGATGAAGATGAAGAAGAAGATGAAGAAGAAGATGAAGATGAAGAAGAAGAAGATGAAGAAGATGAAGAAGTGGATGAAAAAGATGCTGATGCTGAGGATGATGAAGGAGAAAGTGTGGGAGAAGTAAAAAAGAAGGTGAAGAGCATGGAAGTAGTGAAACATAAATATCTGACAAAATCTAAAAATACTTAACATAGTCAATATTTCCGTAACTCAGAACGTCTTAAAAAAAATATTAATTACTGCTATTCCATTTGATTGGGCTAAACCTCTATGCCTTTATTGTCTCCCCCACCTCCCCCAATACATTCTACGTTATTCTTAGTTGTTTTCCTTCATGTAGAATTAACCTACAAGGAAAGAAAGGGTTTATTTTCATTCCGATATTTCTGTCCCATTGACTTGCATTGGTTTCCGGTATCAGAATCGGCGATATCCGATACTTTTTCGGTATCGGTCCGATCCAATCCGATCCGATATTTCCCGATATCGGAAGGTATCGCTCAACACTAGTCATCAGTGTTTTTGACATAAAACTGGAGTAAGACACTTACATATGTAGCAAAATTTTGTGCAAAAATAAAATTTGCAAATTGTCTTTTCCAGTTTGAAGCGGACGCTGGCTTTAATAACGTGGTTATGCCCTCCAGCCAAATTTCACAAAAAGTGCCAACGTTCCTTATGACAGAAATGTTACTCCAGTACAAGACTGGAGCAGCAATTCTGGAGAAGTGCCCCTTAATGAATTAGGAGCACCCTACTACTGCGAGCACTTTGACACTGGTTTATGAAACAGAAGTTTTAAGGGATTGGCACTTATTATTTGGGAGCCAAAGCAAAAAAAATAAAATAATAAAACCTGGCGTACCATTACCTTGCACAGCTAGCGCAGCCAGTCGTATGCACTGATCCACAGTGCAGCGCAAACGGCCATCTAGCACATCCTTCCTTAACTGGAGATAATACTGACACCTAGAACTGAAGCAAAGACAGTAGAACGTTAGAAAATGCCATTTCACCAGCAGGGGGGCAGTTTACATGGTCACTATATTAAAAAGCAACTGTAGCGGCTTTATCCTTAATTGTGGGCTTTTGGGGGCGGAGACTGACCTGCCTGTGTCGTGCCCCACCCCCTCAGTTTTGTAGAGTGTTCCTTTAAAATTCGGTACTTTCTATAATGGACAATAGTTTTCCCATCTGTTTATACACAGCAGCCCCATCTGAGAAAGCAGAGATGCAGTGTAAAGAAAGGATCTGATGAAGCTGCAGGTGAATTGTAGACTACTTTTAGTATCCAACACAGTCAAGATGTTGTCTCAGATCAAAGCCAAATGGCAATTAGCCAACCCTTAAAGGGGCTGTTCATCTCTGGGGATGCAGAGCTTTAATACAGTTGAGAAGTGTATGTATGTATGTATGTATGTATGTATGTATGTATGTATGTATGTATGTATGTATGTATGTATGTATGTATGTATGTATGTATGTATGTATGTATGTATGTATGTATGTATGTATGTATGTAGCCCATGGTGCTACCAGCAGTTGTGTGTATGCAGCGAAGCTGACAACTCTAGAGATCCTGTACTGACTACAGAAACATCTTGCGTCTTTGCCTCAGACGAGACAGTGACCTTCTTATAAGAACAAGGACACCATCTTCAGAAACTTTTCATGTGATTTCTATTTTGAGAACAGAACATTATTGCATGAAAATCTGTCATATTATTCCAGCAATATTCTACAGTATTAAATTATACTCTGAAAACGGCTATGGAGTCAGATATCACATCCCAAAAACACGTAGACAGCATTTTACAGCTATTTTTTATGTAGAGTAATTAAATTACTGATCCTGTACTGATCCTTTGTTGTATCCTGATTTATACTCCAGAGCTGCACTCACAATTCTGCTGGTGCAGTCACTGTGTACATACATTACATTACTTATCCTGTAGTGATCCTGAGTTACATCTTGTATTATACTCCAGAGCTGCACTCACTATTCTGCTGGTGCAGTCACTGTGTATATACATTACTTATCCTGTACAGATCCTGGGTTACATCCAGAGCTGCACTCACTAGTCTGCAGGTGGAGTCAGTGTGCACGCAATATTTCACTGGTTGATAATAGTACCAGTCAGCAGTTTGCGGTCAGACAACACTCATAACAGATCACCCTGCAGGGTAGAATTACTTTTTCCTACTCTAAAGTGGCCGGTACATAAATCACAATGGTAAACACCCAGCTGCCACTAAACCTGCAGAAATGTTCGGAAGATTCAAGTTATGAAGCTTGCAGAATTGTGAATACAGCTCTGGAGTACAATACGGGCTGTAACTTAAATTATTCTTATTAAGGGACTTAATTAAATAAGTTAATTCTATATCTAAAAAGTAGTGATGAAGGTTGAAAAGGGCTTTGGTGTCATCTTCAGAAAGCAGTTGATAAATGCTGCTGTTAATCACATGAAGCAGCACAACCGCAGCAGCAAGCATCTGTGGAATCTGATACAAGCTGGCGCGTCTGTGGGAGCTACCAGGAATGCTGGCATCAGGAGGGAGGCAGGGAGGACACTACTACAGGCAAAATGATCCATTTCACAGTTCAGGAGCTCCGCAAGTCAGCTCTTCAAGGTAAAGACAGAAACCAGAGAGGAGACCAATAATGGTGCACAATACCGGCCTCCAGGCATTTGGGGCTAGGTCAGCCTTAAGATCCATCACAGCAGAACTCCTCAAAAACCACACATTCCTAAAGGTATGATCAGTGCGCAGGTCTCGTGGCCTTGCTCAGGCTCATGACTGTGACCCAAAAACAGCCTGATATCCAACAGCAAACCTACTGCTGACATAGCCAGCAGAATAGTGAGTGCAGCTCTGGAGTGTAATACAGGATGTAACTCAGGATCAGTACAAGATCAGTAATGTAATGTATGTACAGTGTGACTGCACCAGCAGAATAGTGAGCACAGCTCTGGAGTACAATACAGGATGTAACTCAGGATCAGTAATGTAATGTATGTACACAGTGACTGCACCAGCAGAATAGTGAGCGCAGCTCTGGGGTATAATACAGGATGTAACTCAGGATCACTACAGGTTCAGTAATGTAATGTATGTACACAGTGACTGCACCAGCAGAATAGTGAGTGCAGCTCTGGAGTATAATACAGGATGTAACTGAGGCTCAGTAATGTAATGTATGCACATAGTGACTGCACCAGCAGAATAGTGAGTGCAGCTCTGGAGTATAATACAGGATGTAACTCAGGATCAGTAATGTATGTACACAGTGACTCCACCAGCAGAATAGTGAGTGCAGCTCTGGAGTATAATACAGGATGTAACGGAGGATCAGTAATGTATGTACACAGTGACCCCACCAGCAGAATAGTGAGTGCAGCTCTGGAGTATAATACAGGATGTAACTGAGGATCAGTAATGTAGTGTATGTATACGTTATGCAGGATTGTTTTCGGACAGATTCCTTTAACATAATATTATGTCAGTAAGATTAGCTGTGTAGCCTGCGTTATTTTTGCATCAAGTATACCAGAACCTGTCGGAAATATGGTGAAGCCGATGTGATTGGAGCCCAATACACCAAGCTGTAAGCCTCCTCGCCCCGTATAAGAACGTGCCGGCTTTCCTCTTACTCCTTGCAGGGATACTGCCCTTTTAAAACCCATCCGCTAACGTTGCAGAATAAACACTGGATATCTCCGGCAGTCGCTCAGGAATCTTACTGTTTGCCTTTGCAGGGAAGGAACACTGTGGCCTTTTAGGGTGAAAATCCAACATTTGTTAAAAATAAACTTAGCTCACGAAGTGTGCAATGTGAGACCAGTAGCGGCACGCCGGCAGCGGAGGAGGCCGCAAGCTGCAACCTGAATCTCGCTCTCCAGCCTTGAACTTCTGCATTCATTACTCCAAATTACAGGGAGAGGACGCCAGTTCTGCAGCACAATACATTCCCCCACCGCAACCTATAATTTAATCAGGGCTAATCCCAAAATACCAGGAGAATTAGTGCATGCAAAACACCAACAGAACCTAAAGAGAAGAGGAATACCCCTCCCCCTCACACGGCCACCACCGGGATTGCTCAATTTGTGGTTGATAGAAAGCACAATGAACAGAAGTAATCTCATCCATAGGCCCAAATTAAGTAGGAGCCAGGACAGTCGTACACCCAGGAATTAAAAGGGGCTTTAAATGCATTACTGCTGTATAGTTAGAAAGTTGTAAAAAACTTTTAAATTCAACTTTGTGGTTTAATTTCTGCCAGTTTTTAGTACACGATTGCGGTCAGTAAATGAAAAAACTCGTCTGCATTAGAGGCAGCTAATCTAGGCAATGCTCTGTGAGCTAAATACATCTCTGATAGATACATTTGTAGTGAAATATCTGGGATCCAGGCTGCTGAGCTCACAGAGCATTGTCTACACTGGATACAATTGTATCCACTTCTCAGCTGAGAACAGGACTTATTAGTTATGGACAGGATTGCCGGCTCTGAATGTGAACAGGTAATGTCATTCACCGATAGCAAACCATTATCTTGAAAATGGCGAAGTGAAACAAAATATAGTAGGAAGTTAAAGTTTTTTTGTTTGTTTTTTTTCAACAAATAAAAACAGTAGTTCCTGGATAGATCATTGATCTCTGTTTCTATAGATATAGGTTCAGGTCTCTGCTTGGTGTTAGTGAACGAGGGTATTCTCATTTAAAGGGGTTTTCTGGTTTCAGAAACCCACCGTACCCAAGAAACCACCGTACCCAAGTTAGCAGTTTTGAGCTTTTATGGGTTTTTTTTAAAACAAAGACAAAAAACTCTGCATTATTCACCCTCCGTCCAACACAGAGTCTACACCACTGCTCTCAGCGTCTGTTACTGTCTGCAGCGCTGACGTGATATCGACAAAGCTGCAGTCAATGAGCTCAGGATCTCTGCACAAGTTGACGTCATGAGCCGCTGAGTTCACCGATAGACTGCAGCGCTGTAAAACGGGACATCAGTGCTGCAGACAATCACAGACACCAAAAGCAGCGGTGGAGACTCAGCGCTTGACCAGCAGTTTTTTTTCGCTTGTTTTTTTTTTATAGAAAAGAAAAAAAACACAAACTGACACCAGGATACCAGAGTTTGCCCAAAACAAGAAAACCCCCTTTAAAAACAAGAGTGTTCTAGTTCACCAACACTAAGAGACCTGCTCCTATGTGGAGGATGAGCAGGATCTCAAATGGAAATTTAAAGAAACAGATCAATGAAAAAAAAAATTATTTTTACTATATTGTGTTTCAAGTCACCATTTTTAAGGTAGTGGTTCGCTACAATGTATCAGTCTGGAGTCCAGGCTGCTGAGCTCACAGAGCATTGTCTGCGCTGGATACAACTGTATCCACTGTGGACAGGATTGCCGCCTCTGAATGCAGACAAGTGTTTTCATTCACGGACAGCAATCGCGTACTAAAAACTGGCAGAAATTGAACCACAAAAGTGTATTCGAAAGCTCCAAAACGTAACATTACACAGCAGTAAAGCCGAAAAAAAACGAAATTCCCGGATGTACAAGTGTTCTCCTGGCTCCTATATTATCGTTATTATTCTGCTGCCAGGGAACAGCAGTTTTCCCAAAACCAGAAAAACCCCTTTAGGAAATATGCAGCTTTTCAACTCCTCTGCACACTGCCGATTATCTGGAGAAATTTGCTCTATTTTTTTTTTTTTTTCTAGTTCCAGGCCTCATCTTGGAACAGTGAAGTTGTTGTTTTTTTTTTAGCAGTTCCCAGAGTGATTCTTAAAAAAAAAATAAATAAATAAATAAAATAAAAAAACAACACAGTTCAGAATGGTGGAACCCTCCTTTCTGAGGTCCATAAATTATAAAAAAAATAAATTAAGTTTGTGCTAAAAAAATTAAGTGCATTTATTTGCACAGGCCAGGAATCTGAAGTCAGAACATTTGTTCCAGAAGATCTGCCTGTGGGGCTCCAGGATTTCTATGTACACCTCTGATCTTGCAGTTGAGAATTTGCTACACTTGTATCCAGCCGTTGACAGCAAGCAGAATTCTTGGAAACAAAGCGTTGCTGAGCCACAAAGGCAACCATTCAACTTTTCGGCAGCACGGTGGCTCAGTGGCTAGCACTGAAGCCTTGCAGCGCTGGGGTCCTGGGTTCAAATCGCACCAAGGACAACATCTGCAAGGAGTTTATATGTTCTCCCCATGTCTTTATGGGTTTCCCCTGGGTTCTCCGGTTTCCTCCCACACTCCAAAGACATACTGATAGGGAATCTAGCTTGTAAGCCCCAATGGGGACAGCGATGATCATGTCTGTAAACCGCTGTAGAATTAATGAGTAAAAAATAAACTTTTCAGAATTTTTTCAAAATGATTGCAGTGACCTCCGGGTGAGATTGTGTAGACCGCTTCCGCGGCTGAACCTGCGTCCACCCGTGGCACACGTCTGTGAAGATGGACTATAGGCCAGAGAACAGTGAGGGTGGGCAGGGTTTCAGCCATATAGGACTCAGACATTCATGTTGGTCTTAAGCCCCCATACACCTTAGACAGCAGCTGACCCAAACTACCCAATATTTCCACCGGCAGCCATCCCAGCGCCTTGCCGGCTTGCTCCGCTGAGAGCGCTCATGTTTTCTAAAAGAAAGCTGCCATCAGTCATCTATGGAGGCCGCTTCTCTGTAGAGAAGATAGAGAGTCCGAAATCAGACTTGGCGAATCTTTAGCTCCCCGACGTCATCCAAACCCATCGATATCAGTGTGTCCGGCCACATTTAGTCCTATGTGTATGGGGGGTCTTTACTCTTAGACCCTGACATATTAAGACTACACCAGTCTTAATGATGGGCATGCAGGAATAAGATGCGCCCAAGTCATGAAGATGTGATAATGAATTAAGGGAATGAATCTTG
This sequence comes from Phyllobates terribilis, assembly GCF_046119375.1. Classification (NCBI taxonomy): domain Eukaryota; kingdom Metazoa; phylum Chordata; class Amphibia; order Anura; family Dendrobatidae; genus Phyllobates; species Phyllobates terribilis. The sequence goes on along the minus strand of NW_027362763.1, from coordinate 702,795,171 downwards.
ATGCATTAATCACATCTTATTCCAGCACGTCCATCATTAGGACTGATGTACGAATCAGAAGTGTTAATGAATCGGGGGCTAAGAGTAAAGGCCCCCATAGACATGTGTCTACAGACCTCCAGGGTCTGGAGTAACATTCCTGGTATCTTAAACCATAATTCTGGAGTAAACTCCTTGATACATCGGGGACTTAGACTCATAGTATAAGAAGATATTAATGCTCCCAGACTTTAGATGCACGTTGTCCTCTTTAATCAGAGAACGTTCTGAGAAAATTAAGGCTGCGTAACAAAACAAACATCATATCAATAAGAATTCTGCAAAAAAAAAAAAAAAAAATTATATATCTCAAGGTCTACAGAAGAATCCATCAAGGTCAATGCTAGGAGGGGTCCGAGTACTGTCGCTACAAGTAGTAAGGAATATATTTGTCTATTCTGGTTACAAGACGAGCTTCTTCTATCGTGAACACCGTTCTTCTGAGAAGCTTTATGATAAGCCTCTTCCCTGGTTGATAACAGAGAATATTTAGAAATAAAGCAATTGGCCACTGGCTGGCATTAGTTTCCATCTACAGTGGGTTTTCTCATCAACGTGAGATCAGTGGGGGGTCTGATCCCTTTTGAATAGTAGCTGTTCTGCAGCACATCGCAGAGGTCGCTACACATTAGTTGAAGCTGCGCTCTGCAACGCAATCCAAAGTGTTTGCATCGGGCGGCCACCAGAGTAAACAGCAGCTCATCGGTGGTGGTGCTAGGTATCGTACACCCGCCAATCAGATAATTGAAAAATTACACTGGTCATACATATTAAATGTCTGTCAGCCGAACTATGCTTTGGCCGATCAGTCGGCTGACAGTCATCTCAGCCGAGCTCTCTCGTGTTCTCTAGGAGAAAGTCACCAACTGACCCGACTGCTGGTGGCTTATCTCAGAGAATAGGATATCAGCAGTCCAAAATTAAAAAGGATTGCATAGGCCACATAAGTGGAGACGCTGTAACGTTACAGAGCGGGTGGCCCAAGTGCTGAGGAGCAGAGGGCAGAAAAGTCACCAACGCTCTGCTGACTCCATAACTGCAGAGTCCAGACCTCCTCTGGTATCAACATCAGCACACAGTGCCCCCGCTGGGAGCTTCATGGCCAAGCAGCTGCATGCAGGCGTACATCACCAAGCACAATGCCGAGCGTCTGATGGAGTGGTGCAGAGCCGCCACCACTGGACTCTGGAGGAAACGTGTTCTGTGCAGTGACGGATCCCACTTCTCTATCTGGCGTTGGACGGAGGAGTCTGGGTTTAGTGATTCCAGGAGAACGTTACCCCCGACTGCATTGTGCCCGCTGTACAGATGGTGGAGGAGGAAAATGCTCTGGGCTGTTATCAGGGGTCGGCATTGGGCCCTTAGTTTCAGTGAAGGGAAATCTTAATCTTTAGCACAAGACATTGTGAACAATTGTGGCTTTCAGCTTTGCGGAACATGACCAGCCGCACAGAGCACAGACCTTAACCTCATCCAAAACCAATAATTTAGGTTGTGAGCCCGATCTCTCCCCAACATCAGTGTCTGACCCCAAATGATCTTCAGAATAAAGCAGCAATAATTCCCACAGACACCTCCAAACTCTTGTAGAAGCTTCCCAGAGGAGCGGGAGCAGTTCTATCTGGATGTATAATGGGGGGTGATAAAAGCTTGTGTGGATGCAATGTATTTTTCCCATATGGTGTAGATTTAAAAAGTTGCAAAACTCAAGGCTGATTCACGTACGGAGGCCTCACATGCCACAAGTCATTCATGTACATTCACTATGTGGAACATAACAAACGTCAGATGACACGAGAAACAAGTCACGGGTATAAATGAATGATGACACCATGAAATGTTATGGACATTTCACGGTAATTTCCAGGCCTTTTTCTTCCAAACAGATTTTAATGATGTACTAAAGAAGCGTAAAATCAAAGTCTAGAAGAATTTCCATTACATACTGCAAATTAACTAAATAGGCATCTGGCCCTTTAACTAAAAAAAGTAAATGGACACGCACCTGGGGTTGCTCTGGTTCAGAAAGGACATACTGGGCACATAAAACATGACACCAAAATATAGCAGGGGCTCGATTGAGAACTTGTCCAGCTGCTTCTTCAGTGATTTCTCCAGCTCCACCCATCGCGCTTGGTGAGACTTTGCAACGAACCAGAGTCCGAAATAACGAGTCTAGAAACAAGAAAAAAAAAGCAACTCCATATAAATCCATACACAAAACCGAATGACAGCCCCTATCCTGTATTTCCATTCCATTTCACCTTATCTATATCAGGTTTTCTCTTCCCTCCCTGAGACTGTAGATGCTTTCTAACCTCGCCACACTTGATATCTCTGTATAACTCCTTTCCTCTCCAAACTGCTGACCTCAACACCGAGAAAAGGTAGAAAAGAGCAGAAAGAGCCATCAGAACCAGGAATTCGGATGGCTTTGAATTATTTATTTTTTTTACTTAAATTACACAGACACACTGCAGCAGCAAAAAGGCAAAAAAAAAATGGCAATTTCGAAAGTTACTTAATTTGCTTCATAAGTGTAAAGTTAACAAAAAAAAAATCTGGGCAAAAAGATGTCCACATAACATGCATAAGGACGAAAAGCTTTTTATTCTATGCAACTTAAAATGTAATCATCAAAGTGCAGCGTTGGCAGTGTCCTCCTTGGCATCATCATCATCAGTAGCAGCGGGCCTGGGAATGCAAACTATCAAATGTTCTGTCTAGTAGGTTATCTCGGGCATTTTATTTTTGCTTCTCCATTAAAGAAACTGCATCTCTGATCATTCACAAAATAAAATCACTCAAATTAAATTAAAAAAAAAAACCTAAGTGTAAAAACTTGCATTTTTTTCCAGTTTTAAAAGAGTCTGATCACCCATCATACTTATTTTAGCAAAAATCACATTATGTATTTTTTCTGTTTTTTTAAATCACAAGTTTTGGAATAACTTTCCTCCAGTTCCCTTTTCACCTGGAGTTTATTTCATATCCACCAGTTGTTTTTTGGAGCAAAATTTTGCAAAAAAACAGTTAAAAACTAGGGGGGGAATTTTTGGCTTTGAGAAAAATTCATGAATTTGGAACATAAAAACCATCTGAGGAAACCACAAGTCAAAGAAAGGTGACAAACAAAAAAACATGCAAATGATGAATTGGGCACTGGGTGTCGTCATGTGATTTGCTAAAAGTTGATCAGATTTAATTGTCAGCATGTAAGGACATATCCTATTGACAGCAGTTGTCAAATTTATACGTTTCCAGGAGGAACAACAGAGGACTGGCAGAAAAAGTGCTCCACAAATGATACATCATCTTAATTTCCTTCACTCCTTATTGCAAATCTGCAATTTTTTTTCCTTTTGCTCAAAAATTATAGGTTTTTAGACCTCAACTCGATCAGTATACATTTATAGGGTCCTGGCACGTAATCAGTGCAGAATCTAGCGGTGCCGGTAATGATAACGTGGTGATTCCATGCAGCTTGCTTGAATCCTGGCCAGTCGTACGGCAGCTGATCGGCCGGGGTGAGTGGGCGCGCTTCTGTTAATGAAATCCTACTGTGGGGGGCACGCGAGTGCTACTTGCTGTATAAGGCTTCCCATCCCATGGTCCTGACTTCAGTAATTGCCACAACATAATGGACAATATCTGCTAATTAGGAGCTGGAAGACATTCAAAACACTGGCGGCAAAACTCTGGGGAAAGAAGATATTAAATGCTGCAGAATAAGCATTGATCGCCCTATGTTCCGTTTCTTCATAAGCCATTGATATTAATGGGGTAAATATTCTAAAAGGGGCAGCGTCCTGTAAAATACACCTAATAGCTTCCATTTTGGGTTGTTATAGATCGGGATCACCAGAGCGGCACATAACGTGGAGCTATAAAGCCAGATTTACATCATCCTCATTACATTTCGGTTTAGGACTGCCTGGAATTCTCCAGGATTCCATGCAAAAGAATCGCAACAGTCCTGGCAAATCTTCTGGAACTGTTGGCAATTATGGATCACTAAGGGTCCAACTGATGAGCTGCCAATGATCACGAGGACCCCGAATGCCTCTGCCTAGACTGAGCAGTAGTGCGCATGTGTCCCCAACGCTCCATTCATTTCTATGGGACAGAGAAAGGTCAGTCCCATGGAAGTAAAGTGGTAGTCAATCATGATATGCACCTCTGCCCTCCATGAACGCAGGGGAATTTGGGGTCCCTGCTCTTGGGACTGCTAAGTGCCCATTAGTTGCGTTCACTAGTAATCATATCACGTATCCTGTTGGTAATGAATGTATTTAGTGGGAACCACCTCTTAAAAAGGAACGTGTCATCAGAAAATGGTCGATCGTTATGTTAAATGTATTTCCAATTTTTTTCCCATATTATTGAGAAAAAAACTAAAAAAAAAGAAAAAAAAATCTAAAATGAAAAAAATATATAAAATAAATCTAAATTTTTTTTTTACTTACACGCAATTTTCACACTGGCTGCTGGGCCTAATCTTAGACTCAACCCTCCTGTTCTTAACAGATTAATTTTCAGCAGTCTCATCACCACAGACAGGTTAGCAATTAAAAGGTAAAAATTCTACATACAGTAGACAACATAGGATCCACCATTTACAATAAGTGATGTCACAGCTCACCTCCTTCCCCTTCCTGTACAATGACTGAAAACACCTCTATATACAGTAGATAACACAGGATCCACCATTCACAATGGGTGATATCTACTGTATATAGAGGTGTTATTAGTTATTGTACAGGAGGAGGTGAGCTGTGACATCACCTATTGTGAATGGTGGATCCGGTGTTGTCACAGCTCACCTCCTCCTGTACAATAACTAATAACACCTCTATATGCAGTAGATAACGCAATCCACCATTCACAAGTGGTGTCACAGCCCACCTCCTCATCCTTCCCCCACAATGAACTTTGCCCAGATTAGAGCATGCTCACATAACTCAGACCACTGCTGCTAATGTCCAGGTCCAACAGGACATCGGAGCCTAATATTAGACCACGTAGTCAGTGTGAAGACAGCAAGGTTTCTTTTTAGTTTACAAATATGAAAAAAAAATAACCAAGATGGTTTAAAAATACTTTTAGCTTAACCCATTGTTTAAAGATCAGGATTTTATTTTTTTTTTCCGATGCAAATAGTTAAAAAAAAAAAAATTATTATTTTTTTTTTTTAAAAACTCTGGTGATAGTAGTTTATGATCCGCGCGGCTAATATTTCACAGCCTTTTGTGTCACTTTCTGATATTTTAGCGTAAACCGGTCTGTGGCTACGGAGATGGGATCTCAGCCATGAACGCGCCATCAGGTCTTTCTGAAACGACGACTCTCCCTTTGCAGTAGGGCTGGCCGACACGTGGAACAGAAAGGATCACAAGAGCTGGATACTCAGAACAGCAGATGGATCAGCGGAGCTAAAAGTTCTCATTTGGCTCTGCTTCCTCTAGAAGACATCATGGGAACAGCAGAGAGATGCCGGCAAACTTACTTTGTTGCAGGAGTGTGGCAACATGGGAACAGGAAAAAGTGCAGACCGTACCAGGAATAGCTGAGACCAGGTAGCAATCTGGTAAACTCATTCAGCAGAGTTAGGGCTCAGGCAGACATCTATGGAGATCAGTCTGATCACGGACCGTAATGTACGGACTAGCCACAACTATCCTGACCGCTTCATATATATTTCTATGAGGCTGTGACACTCAGGTTAGGAGACCCGCGGGCAGTCCGTGCATTGCAGTCCGTGGTAGGACCGAGATCCACAAACGTCGGCATGAACCCTTAAAAGGGGTTTTCCGAAGAACGAAAGTTAATTTTAAATCAATAGATCTTGGAATAATAACTTCCACAATTGGATGTGTTTAAATAAAATGTTCCTGTGCTGAGATAATCTTATAAATGTGCCCCTGCTGTGTACTGTGTAATGGCTGTGTCTGACCGTGCAGGGACATGGTCTGATCATACCACATCTCCTGGGCAGGGGAGGAAGGAAGAGAAAGTATATAAACATTACAGCCGATTCTTTCTGTGAGATAAAACATTTCCCTGCTTGTTTTTAAAAAATGTTTTACTTCAAAAGAAAGAATCAGCTGTGATCCCGTGCTGTAATGTCTGTATTGTCTTTTCCTTCCTCCCCTGCTCAGGAGATGTGGTATGATCAGACCATGTCCCTGTACGGTCAGACACAGCCATTACACAGTACACAGCAGGGGCACATTTATAGGATTATCTCAGCACAGGAACATTTTATTTAAACACATCCAATTGTGGAAGTTATTATTATTCCAAAATCTATTGATTAAAATAAACGTTTGTTCGTGGGAAAACCCCTTTAAGGTTGCCGACAGCCCTAGGAATAGCAGAGCTGAGTTGGTCACTAGGAATTAGTAGCAGAGTTGAAGGTAAGGAATAGCAGAACTGAGCTTGGTAGTAAAAGCGGATTACTGGACAGCAGTCAGGAGCAGCTGGAGCCGAGCCAGGTGGAAAGTGTGGCTCGTTGCCTGTAAAAATATAATATAGCAGCCACCTGAGCAAAAACTAAAAGGCTTTGAATAAATGACAACAAAACTGCATGACAGGTTACCAAAGTAGCCCAACAAGAACACACAGAGTACAGAGGGAGCCGGCCACAGGGGAAGAAAGATGAACCCGGCGTTGGAGCTGAGACAGGTGAGTAACAGGGAGGAGGGGAGCGTCCCTGTCCAATCAATAAAAATGCCACCTTCTTTATAAGCAGAGGTGGCACCTCTATATAGAGCTGATAACACAGGATCCACCAATCACAATATGCGATGTCAAAGATCACCTCTTCATTCTCCCTTCACAACGACCTTTTCACACGCTCATTAGGTTCCAAAATAGCTAGGGGTGGAGACTGCTCATTGCTGCTAATGTAAATGGCAATTTCCTGATACAGTGAGTCTAAAAAAGTCTCAGTGGCCGGTGTGGAAATTTCAAGATTTTACATTTTATACCCTTCATAAAAGTTGTAATGTAAAATAATTTAACACAAAACAAAACTTAAAACAAGGAGGTTATGGTGCTGCAGAATTGCGGCTGTTCATATGTGCAGCAGACACTGACGGGCTGCACACACTGACTGGCTGCACACACTGACTGGCTGCACACACTGACTGGCTGCACACACTGACTGGCTGCAGAGCTCACGTCTCAAATTTTACCAAGTGCTTTAGTCAAAACACAAAGTGCTGAACAGAAAGGTCACAGCAGGTCTGAAGAGAGAATGTAAAACTGGAAACAAGCAGCGATTTGGGTTTTTTGTGCTATTTGAGACTCGGGAACCGCCCGGCAGAGTTTTTCCCTTTTTGCCATTGTCCGAACTATTTTTACAGATCACAATTCTTAGGGAGGAAACTAACTATATTGTGTGGTGTTTGTGGTGGAAAGGGACGTGAAATGATAGATTACCAACCCATTGTTAATTTACAGGACCTCAAAATAAACAACCAAAACCACCTACTTCCCTTATAATATGGAGGCGTTTATTCCATTCTTAAAAGGGACATTTCTGGCGAATTCTGCATCGTTATAGTAGGTAATGAGGATATTTCTTAGTTTACAGTCCCCGTGTTCATACATTTATGGCACATCTGAAGGATATGGCATAGATGCCTTTTAGGATAGATCTACCATGAATGAAAAATGAAACCTCTTCACAATAGGTCTGGATTAAAAACACACTACCATTTTGTGTCCACAGCTCCTGTTAAGGCTTATGTGTATCCGAGGTAACAAATGATAAACAGTGTAATCCGGACCTGCGGTTATAAACTCTTCCATCTGTCCCTTTCTTTTTACGTTAAGTCCGTAAGAGAAGTAAGGGAGAAATAGAAGGAAGAATGACTGTAGGATCAGACGACACAATCGGTTTGTTTGTAGTCTGTTACTATGGAAACACATAGAACTGCATAGGAGCTGCATGGACAATTTTTTTTTTTTTTAAAGATCTATCAGGGAGGGAGGTATTGGGGTACCAAAGGGGTCCAATTTAAAGAATATGCGACACCTTCCTAAATGCTGCCATACAAACATTCAGTGAATCACCCTATATCCTGCTCTCAGGACCCGACCAAATAATTTCTTGGCCAAAACAAAGACGGGAAAATGTAATATTCATGATGGCCTTTCAAATGAAAAGCCATCCATGTAATACCAAGACTTCTGAAATCTGCCCAACCGGGAGCCACTCTTATAGTCCGGACCACCCCCATCCATGATGCCCAGATATAGAACTGGATTGGAGCCCCGATAACGACTTAAACCCCCGCGACATCCATGGCTCTTCATTTATGAACTGGCCTAGCGCAGCGTGGGGCACATGTGACATCACTCAAGTTTGGCTAATCAAAAGCAGTGCCAAGTCTAAACCATGCACCCACAGTACTGGAAAGGTGGGGTTCACACTTACCAATGTGCTCCCCATCGAATCATCGGTGCAGGAAAACCAGAACATCAGCCTCGAAGGCGGAGGCAGCAGGAAGAAAACAGATGGCACCAGGTATGGTGACCCCCACATAAATGTAGAGATGGGGAGTGGCTTAAAAGAGGACCGGTCACAAGAACATAAGTGGGCAGGTTTTGCCCTTATTTTAATCCTGCTGTTCCGGTGAGTACTCAGGTTTTTTTTTTCCTTAAATCCGTCATACGGTTCCAGAGATATGGGCTTTTAATTTAGTGCTACCTTTCATAAAGACACGCCCCCGAGGATCCTGAGAGCCACGTCCACTTAAAGACTAGCACTAACTATAAAAGCTCATATCTCTGGGACAGTATGGCGGATTTAAGAAAAAAAAAAGAAGAGGAATACTTAGGGGAGCAGCAGGGACAGAATAGGAACAACAACTGGTCACTTATGACATGGTGACAGGGTCCCCTTTAAATAAAGTCGACAGAGCAAGTAGTTTTGAAGGAATGTGCATTAACCGTAATGATACAAAAATAAATAAAATAAATAAAAAATAATATAAGTCAATGGACACCCTTACCTCGCCAAGCTCCAGTCTTTGGGCCACGGCATCCAGACACTCCTGCCCGGTGCTATCCACATTGAGAGTGCACTCGATCTCAGAGGAGTTGAGCAGCCGAATGCGACTCACAAAACAGTTCTTGCTCAGGACATTGTACCTCTTGGTCCGCTTTAGCTTAAGCTTGAAAGGCATGGCTGAGGACTTCGTGTTGGTTTCTTGGTTGCCCCCCCCTGAGGGCAGCCCCTCTTCACTTTAAATCTTTCGCCACAAACTACTTTTGTCCTCCAAGTGTCGGCATAGTTGTCCATACCCAGTGCGATCCGACAGGGGTCTCCGATACCTGCAAAGACACGCAAGATACGGTGTGAACATGCAGCAAAATAAAAAATATATATATTATATATAATTTATTAATAATAATAATAAAATTCTCAAAAACTCCGCACTGGCAGCCACACAGGAGACGTAGTGCTGACTTATAACCGATGAAAGAGCCGAAGTAGAGAAATAAAAGAACGGTCTGTAAGTGTGCCACGTCACAACACTTCACTCCGGTTGCTATAGAGATTTACAGGAAAAATAAGTGAATAACCATAGAATAATCAGGAACCATGGACAATCTGGAGAACAGTCAATCTGTAAGACTGGGTATTTATAGCAAAGCTCAATCCAGGATTCTGCTCCCACACAGCGACACATGTATTAATAACAATTCCAAGAAAGAACATGAAAAAAAGAATAAACTCAAGTTCCTGTTCTTCACATGGATAATAGAAGCAATAGGCCGACTCAGACCCTGGTTGTCTGTATAGAAGCGTTAGCTGAGCATGCTCTAATCTGTGCAAAGGTCACTGTACAGGAGGAGGCGGAGGTGAGCTGTGATATCACCTATTCTGAATGGTGGATCCTGTGTTATCTACTGTATATAGAGGTGTGATCAGTTATTGAAATCCTGTCTGTGATGATAATGACACTCCTGAAAAGTCTTCTGTACAGAACAGTAAGTGTGAGTCTAGCATACATCATAGTAGCCAGTGTGAAAATTGCAATTTTTCAGTTTTCATTCCCAGGAACTGTATGGATCCCATTAGTTCTACCAAAAGCTAAATGGGACTGAACTGTAGACCGCTACAAGGGAGCTCTGCTGATCGGTCAAGCTTTCAGGGGCCAGTTCTCCATCGAACCGCTATGTATGGACTGGAGTATAATCAGAAAAGTCAAACTACAAAGTGATTTTTGGTTGTGTTAATTGTAGATTTATCGCTCTCAAAAATTGTCACAAGTCTAATAAAAAGTATAGAATCAAGTGAGAAGCTGGTAATTTTTCGCCCTTTAAAAAGATGTCTGATAACAGGGAACAATAGGCCACATTTGACTGCGCAGCTTCAGTTTTCACAACGTACAAGCCCCATAAAAAGGACAAACTGCGGTGTGTACATGACCAGAGAGCACCGGAGTAGTGTCAGGAGCGACCACCAGTGATGCCTCATCGGTCACATTCTGCTGCATAATCCAACCTGTGGTCATGACACACAACCCCGAAATTCCACCAGGAGCATTCACTCTTCAGGAAAAATAGCATTCCCATGAGTGGACCGAGCTCAGAAAACTTTATTCGCAACAGAAAAGCCAGGGAAAATCCAAATGACTTTCATGTGACTGGGATTTCCACTACTCCGTTCAATACCAACAGGGGGAGGGGGAAGGAGCACTGACAATTTGTGAAAAAAAAAAAAAATAGTAGAAATAAAAAAAATAAATAAATAAGTAAAAAAAAAAATCCATGGAAATAAGAGAACTTACAAAATGGGTCCGATTCTCTTGCGGATCTCCTGATTGACATATGCATAAAATCCAACTCAAGGTAATACAAGGGGTATACCAGTAAGCTTACAAAATTGACCCCAAGTACTTATAAAAAAGATAAGCAAAAAGATCTCAACTATTCTGCAATAGCGTCCAGTTCGGTTCTCCTTTGCAGTCGGGAGAGGGAAGTCTTCACTTCTGCACCAGCAATCCTCTGCTTCTAGCAAGGAGGTCGCTGTGATGGCATAGCATACAAAAAAGTCTCAAGAGGCCTAGTCATTAGGACTCAAGGAACGTCATGACATTGCAAAGGCCTAATAAGAGTTAATGGATCCCAGGATACTGGGAATAGGATTGCTGATGCAGAAGTGAACATTGCCCTCCACCGGCTGCCATGGAGGACAGAACTGGATGTCGGACCAGGGTAGGTGAATTTCCCTGCCGCTCTAGAGGGTTCCTCTGCACCTAAAGTGATGACTGACGTCCCATCCATCAGTCACGTTGGTGCCAATCACCGACCACAGCAAAATTTGATTGTACAGCACATCACGGCTGAGGCCACTGATCTGGATCGGCCAGGCGGCTGATGCAAGGGATGCATATGTCGGAGCAACCAGAGGGCCGGCAACCAGAGGGCCAGGGGATTAAAGAGGTACCGTAAGTTGTTTAAAAAAAATAAAATAACCATTTCCTACTATAGGTACAATTTTGTATAATCCTGGAAAAAACACATTAAGAATAAAATTCCTGTTTTCGGTAGTAAACTTTTTTTCGTTAGAAAAAAAAAAAAAAATGCACAAAAGAAAGAAAAAAAAAAAGTTACATTTTAATGAAATTTGGAGTTTTGGAGCAAACACCTCAAACTTTGACGGGTATAGTCTGAGATTCAGACACTTATTTTTATCAGATCGGCTTCAAAATTACTTGAAATGACAAAAGACGAACCACCAAATACCACCGAGAACAATGCGACTTCACACTGTAAATAAGAAACGGTGAAGAAAGACATGAAAAGACTTGTTGGGCCTCTTGAAGTATTGAAGTAGGAGATTTTTTTTTTTTTTTCAGCCAAAGTATCAAGCACAAGATCTTAACCAAGTACAAGAGAAATTTTGGAATCCTTTTCAAAGCCGGAGCACTCCCTCACAGAAATATCTTAAATGCACAGCCCCTCAGCACACATCGTACAGACAAAAACAGGCTTGTGCTACCCACACTGTGGGCTGACAGAGAAACTTGGCCCTCCAAGCCCGATACTTAGAAGTAAGATTTATGAGACTGTCGAGGAGGTTTCTTTGAAGTCATTCAGCCATCTTTGATTGGTCCGGTGGAACAAGACAGCTTCAGGACTAAACATTTTTTTTCCCCCCAAACTTTCCAAAACGTTTAAGTTGTTTATTTTCTAATCTGAGTTACGGTAGTTTTTTGGAAATATGGTCACCATTATATGTGCTAAGGTTTGTTTCTTAGCTGTCGGACAAATTTTGTAACTATTAGATCAATTATGTCAGTTATCACCTAATCAGTAGGCAGGGCCGGCTCCAGGTTTTTCTGGGCCCCGGGCGAAAGAGTCTCAGTGGGCCCCTTTAACACATACCACGATTCATGATGCAGAGATACGGCGGAGAAATATATTATATATATATATAGTACAATGCAAAGATTTCACTTCTTACATTACATGAGATATATCTATTGTAAATTCCACAATAGCTCAGAAACCGGTGAATCGCTCCACACAGAATACTGGCCCCCATATAAGGCTCCATACGGAATACTGGCCCCCATATAACGCTTCATACGGAATACTGGCCCCATATAACGCTTCATACGGAATACTGGCCCCCATATAAGGCCCCATACGGAATACTGGCCCCCATATAAGGCCCCATAAGGAATACTGGCCCCCATATAAGGCCCCATACGGAATACTGGCCCCCATATAAGGCTCCATGCGGAATACTGACCCCCATATAAGGCTCCATGCGGAATACTGGCCCCCATATAAGGCTCCATACAGGATATTGGCCCCCATATAACGCTCCATACAGGATACCGGTCCCCTTATAACGCTCCATACAGGATACTGGCCCCCATATAACGCTCCATACAGGATACTGGTCCCCTTATAAAACTCCATACAGGATACTGGCCCCCATATAACGCTCCATACAGGATACCGGTCTCCTTATAACGCTCCATACGGGATACTGGCCCCCATATAATGCTGCATACAGGCTGTCCCCCCCCCCCCTTATAATGCTCCATGCAGGCTGTTACCCCCCACATAATGCCCCATACAGGCCCCACCCCTTTTAATGCTCCATGCAGGCTGTTACCCCCCACATAATGCCCCATACAGGCTGCCCCCCACCTTATAATGCCCCATGCAGGATGTCACGCCCCCCCTCTTTATAATGCCCCATGCAGGATGCCCCCCCCCTCTTTATAATGCCCCATGCAGGATGTCCCCCCCTCTCTTTATAATGCCCCATGCAGGATGCCCCCCCCTTCTCTTTATAATGCCCCATGCAGGATGCCCCCCCCCCCCCCCCTTCTCTTTATACTGCCCCATGCCGGCTCCATACATTAAAAAAAAAAAAAAATCAAATACTCACCTCCCTTCTGCTACCCGCTGCCCGCTGCTCGGGTCCGAACTCCAGCGTTGTCGGCATCTTCCAGCTCAGCGCTCCCTGTGACGGCTCAGGGGAGGGCGCGGTGTAAAGACGTCACCGCGCCCTCTGACCTGAGACGTCACAGGGAGCGCAGAGCAGGAAGACAGCTGATCTGCGGAGGCACGGGGAGAGGTAAGTATCCGGCTGCCGGGGCCCTGAGCAAGCGGCGGAGAAGGGCGGGCGCTGACACCGCTCTCCTCCGCCCATAGCCCAGCGGGGTGCGCGACCGCCAGTGGGCCCCTCTGCCTGCTCAGGGCCCCGGCATTTGCCCGGGTGCTGACGCCGGCCCTGCCAGTAGGGTCCGACTGCTGGGACCAGGCTCCGACTGGCCCACGGGGAAACAGGAGAATCCTCTGGTAGGCCGCTGTGGAGAAGTGCTAATAAGCAGTGCAGGAAAACGTATAGTCTTATTCATTAAGAATATTTGTAAGATTCTAAATTGGTAAGAACGCACAAGTCATCCTCAAGTGGAATGAATCGGGTCTAGATTTCATGTGTTAGACCATACAAAAAAAATAAAAACTGGTGTTTCGTCTCCTTCCCGACCCAGGAGGGAGAATGCAAAATGGCCACAACCTGCATACCTTTAGGCCGTTGAAAAAGTCAAATGTAATCACTGTGGATTTACAGAATTTTTATCTTGCCCTTTCGAGTACCATCAGTACCCCACTAACTTCTAAGGCAGTATTGTTTGTAGTTGCCATATGTGGGACCCAACTCCAGATCCGATTTGGCCATTTCCATAATACCACCCATCCCTGGCTGTTACATATAGAAGGGTATTCGGAGTAGACTCATAGGTGAAACAGAAGCAACTTTTAGAGGTTCTGCACTTTTGGGAAAAATATATACAATTTTTCCGCTTAAATTAAATGCTTGTATTTGTGTCTTAGAGAAAATATTTTTTGCAGTTGGGGTTCTCTTTATAAATCTTGCAACATTTTCTTTGTTTTCCTGCACATTCAACTTCAATATGGTCTGTGGTCATAAATCTGGCTTAAGAAAACAAAGTTACAAAGTGCCTTCCCTTATCAGACCATCTCAGGGGACTCCCTGATGGATGTCTCGGTTAACTCATTCAGCACCAACCAACAATAGACAGTGCAACACAGACCATAGAAAGCAGTTGGTGCAACATTATTGATGAAACCCAATTGCAAAAAAATATATATTTTTTTTTTATCCCCCAAATACATGGACCTAATATCTGAAAATATTTACCGTTTTGGGGGTTTGATTAATGTAAATTTTTGACTTTTCAGAAGGCTTCTCACCAGCTTACACTATGCCATCTGGTAGGAGCTTTCATACATTCTTCTTAAGACTTGAGATTTTGTGGTTGTACTAATTCCAGACTAAACTCCTGCGTAGCGCTTGGCAACATGTGAATACCACAGACAATTGCCAGCTCTTGGGAGTTCGGAATCACGTAGATTTAGAGGATATAAAAGATTGGCATTTCACGAGTGTTAAGTGTGCCACCTGAAGCTCGAACAGCTAGCAGCTAGACTTTTATTTTATTGTTCTTCCCTTACTTAAAATCACATACAAGTGTTTTCAATCTAAAACTACACATCTAATTCCCTTCTTGTGTTCCCACTAGCTCATTGATGGGATAAGGGGGTCCAGTCTATGTCCAGATGACCCGTTGGGACAAAGGATGAGCTTTATTATTTTTCCTAGGCAAGCAAAAAATAAAAAGACTACTTTCTCAGGCCAGTAAATAAATGGGCTTGTAACATGGTCACCATGTTGTTTCCCCCTCCCCCACTTCTTAAAGGGGGGTTTTGTCGACATTACATAACGGGTAACAGTTTAAAGTTTTAGTGAAAACAAGCAACTTTGCAATTTACTTCTTACTAAAAATCCCTTCCATTCTTAGGATTTTTAAGGGTTACTGTTTATTGCTCGTTACCTACGTTACGGACCACCTCAGCATTCTATCGGCCCTGGCTGGTCTAGTGCAGCGCGTACAATCTTTCTGCAAAAGATCTTGTAAATGCTGCTTTGATTCTGCCTTGACTGCTGGACCCGCAGGGGCGGACATATTATTGGCGCAACCACATACTGACCCAAAAAGGCGGCCATTGCTACATCCAAAGCAGGTGAAATTGTGCATTATGATGAAATCTCAGACTGCAAAGGGCCCACCTATTGTTTTTTGCACAAGGGCCCTATTCTCTGTGTCCGCCAGTGTGGACCCGGCCAGCTGCATAGTTAAAAAGGTGTACAACTTCTTGTATGCAGATTTGTCTATTTGCCATTTTATGTTGCTTTTTATCATTTCTACAAAGGGGGTGAAATTTGGGCATGGGTTGGAAGTTGAGCAAGAAAAGGGTTAAAGCTAAATTTAGGAACATTTTTAAAAAAGTTGCAAACTCACTGCAGTAGGGAAGGATGAGCAAGTCAAAAAAAAAAGTTCTAGACACAAGATGCGTCGACTTTAATCAAACTTGCCACAACACTTTGGTAAATTTGGCACAAATAATGGCAAAGCTGCCAAAAACAAAATGGCCTCTCGATGAATTACAAGATCTCAAAAATTACAGGAGGACCCTGGCTGAGATCAAACACTTATACATTTGGTGGGTTATGGTATGGGGACTCCAAACATTTCACCATTAGGGACCCAAAAAGCCCAACACCGAAAGGATCAGATTAGCTGCGGTAAAAATGACGGACAACACTAGGAGCAGTCAACAAAAATCCAACCAAAAAGGTACCCAGTTGACTCCCAATCTTTTCCATTGTAGGCCGTCTGTTCCACATTCCTGAGCAACCTGCGAATTTACAGCTGCTGTCGACAGGCTCCAATTCCCCTGATAGCCAGCGTAATGTGTACACAGGATGGCAGCGAAAATCCTTGATCTTCCAGGTGAAACATTTATTACTCTGAAAAGCAACTGAGGTCCTCGGTGAACATTTCACACAGGATTTAGATGGATTTACATGTAAAGAATAGAGTCTTTCAAGACTCTGGGGAAAGCCAAGATTCCACCTTTGCGCTTGCTCAGAATAAGCAGAGAACGATTACTCCTCAGCCGAGTTATGCTCGGTATGCAGATATTCCTACCACAAAACCCAGGGGGGGTTAATAACGAAAATTTTTACTCATTAGTTAATATTAATTTGGTATTGCATAGTTCTGGAAAGTAGAATCTTGAATTAAGCAGCTGGCAATTTTCTTGACTTTTGGGAATCTGTACCACCTTTTGTGAGCTTTGGGTGCCGGATTGTGGCTTCAATTTTTCCCAAACTACTGTTGACAGGTGTGAGGATGACTTGGCTTTATGAATCATTTTCTGCTCAGTCTTAAGAATTTACCAAAATAATAAGTTACCCACAATCAAACTAAGGTGACAAACTGGTAAACGGATCACTAGGGTTCGGACTGTTTGTACCACCAGTATTGACAAGAATGGAGCTCTGGACCCCATGAACTGGAATCTGCAGAGTACAGTCTTCACATGTGTGACCTCCTTCGCCTCTTACTCCCTGGTTTTGACTTGGCCTCTGACTATCAGGTTGTTGTACGCTCTTGTCTTGGCGGACCCTCCTGGCATTTTACCCCGGACTGTCATCTGACCACACACTTGTCTTACCACCTATGTACTAGCAGCCCTCCTGGTATCTGACCTCGGACCTCCTGACTACTTTGCCTCACAGCTTGCCCGTGAGAAGTGACTCAGCATCACAGATACAAGGCATTTAAAGAAAAAAAAAATTTAATAAAAACCATTGAAAGACCTACCCCCACCCCCAAAAAAAACCTGACACTGTCAGCTAGAAAATTAAAATGTAATGTGAACAATCAGAATAATGTACTGTGAAGCGATAAAGCTTCAGAAAGGCAAATCTTTTTAGTTATGTGGAGATATTGCAATGAGGAATTAATAAGTACGGGGCAATTTTTTGCAAGAAAAAAAAAAAGTGAGGTAGGTAAAAAAAATATGAACAGTTTTTGCTCTAATTTTAGAGTATTATTTTTTTGTTTTGTTTTCTTCTAAAATCAGCCAGTCATACTGTTCTAGAGATATGGGCCATTTTATTTAGTGTTTTTTTTTGTATTTTATTATATAATTTTTGCAAGAGGGCGTGGCCCATCGGATCCTCTGGGGCGTGTCTTTAAGCTGCTGTGCATAATTACCCTGTGAGCCACACCCACTTAGTAAAGACCATAAAAAATGACACTAAATAAAAAGGCCCAGATCTCTGGAACCGTAGGTCAGATTTTAGAAAAAAAAAACAAAAAAAAAAACTTTATACTCAGGGGAGCAGTGGAAATAACCTGACCTGGTGACAGGACCCCTTTAAAGAATCTCAAAGCAGCACGACAAACTATAGGTGTACAGGGTCAGGTATCGTTCTTCAAAGGGTATATTCTAGGCTTGTTTTGAGATCTTGATTTTATTTCCCATTTTGAATAAAAATTGCTGTTTACCATGCAGGGATAAGCCGAGGCATTCCCGAACAAAGGAGAAATGTGACACGGGATGGTTTAACAGCTCAGTAGTTTGGAAAAGTAGGAATGTCATCCAATTACCATTCAGGAAATGGAAGTCTAGTAATAAATCTACGGTGAGCGGAGAGAGGAGCTCTCTGATCTCCGAGCCTCACGTGCTGGATACAACAATACCACACAATATATATAAAACACAATGCAAAGTGTCCAAAACAAGCGTCAACTACCATTACTTGTCATTGCTTCAGTTTAAAACAGATAGTTCGGTGTCAACTAAAAGTTAAAAACTTCAAGAAATTTATACGAAATTTTGCCAATTTTTTTTCTCTCTTTTTTTTTTTTTAAGATCTCCACTTGCTGTCATTCACTAGGAATCTTCCTACAAACAGGGACTCCGCTCTTTACAGTACAGCCGTATCACATAACGAGCCAAATACCGATCTGTCCATCACTTGACCAGGATAGATTTTTATCCCCAGGAAGTAATCCACAAAGGATCCCATTGAACCACAGCAAGCAGAGATCTTGAGAACAGTCAATGGGGCCATGCACAATGCTACATTTTTTCATATTTTCCAGCAGTCCCATAGAGAATGAATGGAGTGGTGGTGCACAAAAATGGACATAGTTCCTAAGTAATGGAGCAATTTCGAAACCTATTTCTCGGTATCAATGGGGGTCCCAACCTTTGTCAGACCCCCCACCCACCTGCAAGTTATCATCTAACCTTTGGATAAGGGTTAACATTTCAATGATCGAGGAGGTTTCCCCACCAAATATTTTGACTATTTACAGGATAGGTGACCTTTGACTATTAGGGGCCCGACTACTGCAATTTGGGGTCCCAAATCCTGTAACCAGCTTCACTCCATCAGTGGCAAAAATTCAAGTCCTCCTATATTTGTGGCCATACTTGTTATCACTTGGATAGAATAGATAGAAAGATATTACTTAATGGTACACACAACACCTAAAAAAAAAAAAATGTACAGCAGAATTCTCCACGTTTCCTATACTGAATAACCAGTATTTCAGTGTTCATTGATGGCAGGAAAAGAATGAACGTTGAGTATTATGAACTTGTGTTAAAAAGACATCCAAACAATTTAATTTAGCAGAAAAAGTCGACACCAGATTGCTTATAGAAACCGTATCTGTGATCACTAATTTTAATAAACATCCGCCACTAGTGGTTTTGCCCCCAGAGGTGAGGAGTCTCAACAATCTTTCATTGAGGTCTTAACAAAATTATCTCAACAGTAAGCTAAATACAGGGGTGGCTCCAAAACACAGAATTGGCGAGTATTTTTCAAATATACAGTGGGGAAAATAAGTGTTTGATACTCTGCTGTTTTGCAAGTTTCCCACTCACAAAGAATGGAGAGGCCTGTCATTTTTATCAGAGGTACACTTCACCTGTGAGACAGAATCTAAAAACAGAAAATCACATTGTATGATCTTTACATAATTACATTGCATTTTATTGCATGAAATAAGTATTTGATACAATAGAAAAACAGAACTTAATATTTGGTACAGAAACCTTTGTTTCCAATTACAGAGGTCAGACGTTTCCTGTAGTTCTTGACCAGGTTTGCACACACTGCAGCAGGGATTTTGGCCCACCATCCATCCAGATCTTCTCCAGCTCTTTCAGGATTGTCGCTGGGCAACACTGAGTTTCAGCTCCCTCCAAATATTTTCTGTTGAGTTCAGATCTGGAGACTGGCTAGGCCTCTCCAGGATCTTGAAATGCTTCTTATGGAGCCACTCCTTAGTTGCCCAGGCTGTGTGTTTTGGGTCATTGTCATGCTGGGAGACCCAGCCACGACCCATTTTCAATGCTCTCGGGAAGGAGATTGTTGGCCAAAATCTCGAGATAAATGACCCCATCCATCCTCTCTTCAATACAGTGCAGTCGTCCTATCCCCTTTGCAGAAAAGCACCCCCCAAAGTATGATGTTTCCCCAACCATGCTTCATGGTTGGGATAGTTTTCTTGGGGTTGTACTCACCCTTCTTCCTCCAAAACACAGCGAGTGAAGTTAATACTAAAAAGTTCTAGTTTGGTCTCATCTGACCACATGACCTTCTCCCATGCCTCCTATGGATCATCCAGATGGTTATTGGCAAACTTCAAACGGGCCTGGACATGTGTTGGCATGAGCAAGGGAACCTTGTGTGCCCTGTAAGATTTTAATCCATGACAGCGTAGTGTGTTACAAAACGGTAATGTTTGACACTGTGGTCCCAGCTTTCTTCAGGTCATTGACCAGGTCCTCCCGTGTAGTTGTGGGACAATTACTGACCTTTCTCAGAATCATCCTTACCCCACGATGCGAGATCTTGCATGGAGCCCCAGACTGAGGAAGATTGACAGTCATCTTGTGTTTCTTCCATTTTTTAATAATTGTGCCAATAGTTGTTGCCTACTCACCAAGCTGCTTGCCTATTGTGCTGTAGCCCATCCCTGTCTTGTGCAGGTCTACATTTTTGTCCCTGGTTTCCTTAAACAGCTCTTTGGTCTTGGTCATGGGAGAGAGGTTGGAGTGTGATTGTGTGGACAGGTGTCTTTTATACAGGTAACAAGTTCAAATAGGTGCAATTAATACAGGTAATGAGTGCAGAGTAGGAGAGCTTCTTAAAGAAAAGCTAAAAGGTCTGTGAGGCAGAATTCTTGCTGGTTGGTAGGTGATCAAATACTTATTTCATGCAATAAAATGCAAGTTAATTATGGAAAAATCATACAATATGATTTTCTGTATTTTTTTAGATTCTGTCTCTCAGGTGAAGTGACCTACGATAAAAATTACAGACCTCTACATTCTTTGTAGGTGGGAAAACTTGCAAAATCGGCAGTGCATCAAATACTTATTTGCCCCACTGAAGTTTTTCTCTTTAGGTTCCTCTCCTGACATTGGCTTAGGCCTGGTTCAGACGATAATACACACAGTCACAATAAGGATAACAAAGGTCAGACTGACCACGGATCTCCTCACCCAAACTTGCACCCTCACAGGCAGCGGTCAGTCGGGGCATATAGAGACCCTATAATATTACTGTCTGAACCCGGCTTTATACATACTGATACAAAATAATGACGGGAAAATAAAGCCCAAGAGTGAAAATTTTATTTTGTACTAGCAGCCATTAAAACGTTAATTATAAAAACACACAAAGCTTTGGATTCCAGTATGTGAAAAATAATTTGGATTTTACCTTTTCTTAAAAACAAAATAAAATTCAGATGTTGCTTTAAAATGTTATAATTTCACATTTTAATTTATTCCTTAAAAAAAAAAAAAAAAAAAAAAAAAAAAAAACACACTTCAGTATTTGACTATGAAATAATTTTTTTTGTAAATGAAATAGGAATTTCAAAAACGTCATTGCCTACCTAAAGATCGGCTCATCAATATTTGATCACTGGGGGTCAATCACCAGAATGAGGCCATGTACTGCAACCTTCGTTGTTTACCCAAGTATAGCGCCACATGTACAGGAGTGGTCATGCCTGGTACTGCAGCTAACCATCTAGTTCTGGCCTATTCAATTAAGGCTGTATGTGCGGCACTGTGCCCGGTTGACCAAGAAAGGACATTTGTAGTTTTCATTAAAAGGGGTATTCCATTTTAATACCTCCCCACTGGACAGGTGTTAACTCTTTGTTGTGAGTCATGATATTGAAACTATTGGGTTAGGTGATAAGCTTAGGCTGGAATACTCCTTTAAGCCGCTCGGCTGGGATGCCATGAGACCGACTACTCTACTCTTCCCTGCCAATCAAAAACGGATGACCTAGCCTAAGTATAAGGGTAGGTGCATCTACTGATGGAAAATGCTCCAAACTAACCACCGCCCAAAGAAAAAGCTGCAAAAAAAAAGCCTCCAAAAATTTTCCAAAAGAAGAAAAATTTCCTATAACTCATTGGCCCCAATTCATCATTGCCTTTGCGTTTTGTTTTTTTGGGGTTTTTTTGTAACCCCAATTCATTATTCTATTTGCGCCTATTTTTGAAGTCTATTTTACAAGTTTTTACCAGCTTTTTTTTTTTTTTTTTTTTTTTTTTTTTTTTTGTTTGTTTTCCACTTTGTGAACAGAATTCATTGATTCTTGGTGTTTTCTCCAGATTCATAATTTGCAACTTTTTTTTTTTTTAAAAAGTAATACATTTCAACTCAACTCCAGTCCTCCCTTTGGGGTATTTTTGAGTACACCAGTATTTTGGTGGAACTTTTGCAAAACGTGCAACTTTTGGCATTAAAGAGTTGCAAAATAAAATAAAAAAAAAAAAAAGACGATTTTTGATTTTGCAACAAATTAATGAATCGTGTGCACCATTTTTAAGAATTTAGTGCAAAAAAAAACACATACCCCAAGACACAAAAATTTGTTTGGGCCACAGTTTTTGACTGCCTCGAAAAAGAAAGAAAAGTTAAAAAATTCCAATATGTAACATCCCTAAGAATAAAGTGTCTCCATGGTTCTCACGAATCCCACGGCAGGGGTCATTAGGAAGAAATTTAAGCCTTCTAATCTAAATCTGTTCCTTCCACCTACAAATTAAACATCACATTCCCATGCTGAGAACTCTACATGTCTCATTTTTTCCAAGAGTGAGAAGCCTCTCGGGATCTATCAGATCAATGTACATGCCGGATAGTGACCTGGAACAATATGAAGGTCAGCGACCAAGGACCCGGGCACAGGAAATGGAGCACGATACTGAAATGCTTCGCTGAAACTAGACAGGCACGAAACGTGTGAATTTCAGAATCTGACCAAAGATAAGCACCTGCTGGTCTCAAAAAAACAATGTTCTCCGTGTTACGGCCCAAAGCATTTTTTCCAGTCACCCATCATGGGAATATCTCCTACTTTGCAATATCAAAGGTCGACGAGATGAACACTGCAACGAGGCACGGATATCCGGGAGATTCGTTAAATGGATCTATAGAAGGTGGGTTCCTTGATCCTCAGAAATGGGGTCCATCTGCACTTTCCATACACCATCTAGTCATTTTGGTTTAGCCCATGGGCGTGGGACAGTCGTGGCCAACGCTTTAGGGACGTTAAAGTTTTCCATGGACGGAACTTTATGGCAAAAAAAGTTTTGGTTTTGAAAGTAACAATATTTCAAGTAGATGTTGAAGGGGTATTATGTCCCAAAATTACGAAGGTGTTAAAGGTGTTAGATTGGTGGGGGTCCGACTGTTGGAAGGGAATGGAGTAGAGCAGGGGTCAGGTATGCTGCGCACTATGGGAATGATGCAAAAGGCTGTGACTATCCCCTCTCTAGAAACAGTGGGGTCAGCAATCCCAAGGCCCGATGACAATCAGTTCCTATAGCTGGGGGAATATTAATTTTTTATTTTTTTAAGGGGAAAAAACGTGGAGAATGAGGACTCCCTGTTCTGTCCTATATGCCTCAATTTTGGAGACGTTGCAAAAAACTTAAGATTGCCTTCATCCTGAGATATGATGGCAGTAATATAAAGAAGATACATGATTAAGCGCGTCTTCATACGCTCCTTTATTACAGAAGGAAGTCTTTCCTGTACTTTGTTACGCCCTCAATAAAAGAACATCCCTTATATGACCTCATTAGAGCGACAACTGCTAAGAGACCAAATACACTAAAAACTAGCCAGTGTTCAAATTTTTAAAAGGATTTGCCAATAAAGATTGTTGAATTTTTATTAATTGCCCGATGTGATCCATCTTCACTTCCTCATTGACCCAGGCTGTGAAGCAGCGAGGACGCCGGGCTCCATGCCGGACTGGGATTACATCTCAGGGGTGAGCTGAAATTTTCTCTTTATTCAATCTTGATACAATACATATTTATCCTATTAAATACGTATTCCCATCTCCGACTTTTCTGGAATAGCCACAATCCACATTATATGTGACGCCCAGCTGTGCTTGGTATCACAGATCCTAGAAGGGTGTATTGAAGGATTCCTCCACAAGAGGCCCCCATAACCATTCACACATCTCCACCTTCCACCTCAGACCACCAGGAGGGAGCCGTTAGGGATATAAAAGGGAAGGTGGAGCCAGGCAGTCAGTTCCTGCAGAGTGAGACGCAGAAACAGGTCAGTCTGCAGTGGAGCTCAGTGATTCAGCAATTCCTCTGAGAGTTCAGTTAGTGCAAGCCTGAATACAGAGTTGAGCCCGGTTGAGTCGTAGCTCAGTGAACTGAGCTTCAGGTGTGCCGGCGCCATAAGATCGGTGAAGTGCGGCAAGCGGCCGTTAGTGTGAGTAGCCTATTGAGGGCCCGAGTAGGCTGAAGGAGAGTAGAGAGAGTTAGTTCATAGGGGGCAGAGGAGCTTAACTAGCTCACCCCAAAAAAGCAGTTACCGGACACCGGGTCCGAAACTTACCGGGATCTCCATGACCCAGTAAGATAAAACCGGAATCCCTGGAGAACTACAAGTCCCAGGATCGCTAAAGTGCGGATACGTACCAGAGCCAGGAGACACAAAGGCCCCGTAGGTCGGGAGCGTGCACTCCAAGAGAAGGCCCTACCACAAGGTCAGCCAGCGCAGGACAGAGACAAAGTTAGGCCTAGCTCCAGGCAGGTCAGAAACTTACTACTCAGAAGCAAGAAACAGGAGGCCCAAAAACCCGCTCATTGGGGAGGAGCCCGATATGCACCCTTCACCCTACAGTGCTCCGGGTCGTGCCTGAATTTCCATCAGTAAAAGGTAATGAAGTGACTATCGTGTCTGTCCCTGTTCTTGCTCTGACCCGGCGGGGTCTCTTCGTCCGGCTTTCCCCGTTCATACACTGCCCTGAGGCCCAGCTCCACCTGTGGGGAGCTATACCATCCAAGCTGCCTTATCACCAGCCTCAGTGGACTGCGCAGCGCTGGTGATCGTCACCAGAAGCCACAGGTGGCATCACGAACTCTTTTATAAACTTAACCAAAACACCAACCCTTTTAAAGGAGCGGCCCAGGGTACGGGCCCGGGAGCCGACCACCGCAACATCCCTAAAGGCCAGGCTAAAGGCCCGGGTACCGAGTCATCCCCATCCCCCTGGGCTAGTCATATACACAATGTGTAAAAGGTGAGAGAGCGGGTTCACCTTCCTGCAGATCAAGGCAGCCACTTTTCACACTGATATCAATATACAGTGGGTACAGAAAGTATTCAGACCCCTTTAAATTTTTCACTGTTTCATTGCAGCCATTTGGTAAATTCTAAAAAGTTCATTTTTTTTCTCATTAATGTACACTCTACATCCCATCTTAACTGAAAAAAACAAATGTAGAAATTTTTGCAAATTTAGAGAAAAAGAAAAACTGAAATATCACATGGTCATAAGTATTCAGACCCTCTGCTCAGCATTGAGTAGACGCACCCTTTTGAGCTAGTACAGCCATGAGTCTTCTTGGGAATGATGCAACAAGTTTTTCACACCTGGATTTGGGGATGCTCTGCCATTCTTCCTTCCAGATCCTCTCCAGTTGCGTCAGGTTGGATGGTGAACGTTGGTGGACAGCCATTTTCAGGTCTCACCAGAGATGCTCAATTGGGTTTAGGTCAGGGCTCTGGCTAGGCCAGTCAATAACAGTCATAGTGTTGTTCTGAAGCCACTCCTTTGTTATTTTAGCTGTGTGCTTAGGGGCCATTGTCTTGTTGGAAGGTGAATCTTCGGCCAAGTCTGAGGTCCAGAGCACTCTGGAAGAGGTTTTCATCCAGGATCTCTCCGTACTAGGCCGCATTCATGTTTCCTTCAATTGCAACAAGTCGTCCTGTCCCTGCAGCTGAAAAACACCCCCATAGCATGATGCTTCCACCACCATATTTCACTGTTGGGATTGTATTGGGCAGGTGATGAGCAGTGCCTGGTTTCTCCACACATACCGCTTAGAATTATCACCAAAAAGTTCTATCTATATCTCATCAGACCAGAGAATCTTATTTCTCATAGTCTGGGAGCCCTTCATGTGTTTTTGAGCAAACTATGTGGGCTTTCATATGTCTTGCACTGAGGAGAGGCTTCCGTCAGGCCACTCTACCATAAAGGCCTGACTGGTGGAGGGCTGCAGTGATGGGAGAAAGTTGACTTTGTGGAACTTTCTCCCATCTCCCTACTGCATCTCTGGAGCTCAGCCACAGTGATCTTAGGGTTCTTCTTTACCTCTCTCACCAAGGCTCTTCTCCCACAATTGCTCAGTTTGGCTAGAGGGCCAGGTCTAGGAAGACTTCTGGTGGTCCCAAACTTCTTCCATTTAAGGATTATGGAGGCCACTGTGCTCTTAGGAGCCTTGAGTAATGCAGAAATTCTTTTGTAACCTTGGACAGATCTGTGCCTTGCCACAATTCAGTCTCCAAGCTCCTTGGGCAGTTCCTTTGAGCTCATGATTTTCATTTGGTCTGACATGCACTGTGAGCTGTGAGGTCTGATATAGACAGGTGTGTGCCTTTCCAAATCAAGTCCTATCAGTTTAATTAAAACACAGCTGGACTCCAATGAAGGAGTAGAACCATCTCAAGGAGCATCACAAGGAAATGGACAGCATGTGATTTAAATTTGCAAAAATTTCTACGTTTGTTTTTTTTTCAGTCTAGATGGGGTGCAGAGTGTACTGTACTTTAATGAGAAAAAAAATGAACTTTTTAGAATCTACCAAATGGCTGCAATGAAACAAAGAGTGAAAAATTTAAAAGGGTCTGAATACTTTCAGTACCCACTGTAGCACCACATGTGCCCCATTGTAGTCTGCGGGACTCGCTAAAAGAGCCAAATGCGGCGTGCTTGACTTTTTCCAAAACTCCCATAGATTTTTAAAGGAAAAAACTAGCACACAAGCACGGCCACCTCTCCATTTATTTCAATCAGTCCAATATCCCACAATATGGCCACTGTGTTAAACTCACTGACGTCCTCAATGTGGCCATTGGTTGGCTGCGGCAATCATGCGTTCAGAGGTCATCCATAAAACGAGGTAAATAAAGAAGGATGTTAAAGAAGTCTCCACACATCACTCTGTGACCCAGACCCCCACACATGCGGCATGATGGCCCCGCAGCCTCCACAAGTACTGACAAAATAAAACTACCCACCTCTATGCAGCGTGTGGCCAGAGTCTCTGTACAGCAAGTGCAATCTAATGACACCTGCCTCACACAGACAGGCTGAATGGCGGAGGAGGCAGTTGTCGGCTTCCTCCTCCACCATTGTGGTAGATATCGTTGAAATTCAGATGCCAACTAGTGTTGCGCGAACGTGCTCTGAGAACGTGTTATCCGAGCATGCTCAGTCTTATCCGAGTATTTTCAGAGTGCTCGGCTAATATGTTTGCCACCCTGCAGCTGCATGTTTTCCGGCAGAAAGCAGATGCAACACATGCAGGGATTGACAATTTGTTAGCCATTGCCCGCATTTGTTGCATCTGTCTTCCGCTGAAAAACATGCAGCCGCAGGGAGGCAAACATATTAGCCGAGCACTCTGAATATACTCAGTCAAGACGTTATCCAAGCACGTTCGCTCAACACTAATGCTTACTCATGAGTTCATAGCACCCGCTTGGTCTGCCGGTGAGGACGGTACACACCTACACATAAGACAGCTCATGAAATCTCTTCAGACTTCCAAATACGTATGAATGTTTGGATCGGCCAAATGGCCATGTGTTTTCATGTAGTCTGTGAATAAAGCCATTGCCAAATGACTCTGAATTTTACACTTTTAACCACCAGATCCTTCTCTCCTGATATCATCTGTCAGGGGAGAGTCAGGAAGCTCCCATACACATTAGACTGCCAACCTGCCCCACCTATATTGGCAGAGTCGGCAGACTTGAGTCTAATGTATATGGGGGCCTGGACAGGAAAACAAGTTCTGTTGCCAAATCTCCTCGTATGGCGACGTTACGTCATAACATAACGAGTGTGGAGGTGGTCGCGTTGTGACCTGCAAGCTGCTGTGATTGTAAATCTTAATAAATCCTGCAAGTTTGGATCCTTTCATAATAGTGCGATTTTTGCCTGCACGAAGAGTGACGCTACTCAAGTTGCCACGTAGCCCCAGTGTTAGAAAACCATATGAACAAAATATGGACAGTATATGAACTTTGAATAAAAAAAAAAAAAAAAATTAGACCTTGGGGGCCTGAACTCCTTGTTACACAACGTCCCCAAATTCCTTGTTTTCCAGACGATTGTCGTAGGATGTGACAGACAAGTGAGAAAATTACTTGTACACAACTTTCCAGACTTCACAGGTTTCTCCTACAGTTGACAGATCTCACAAGCTACGTTCAACCCTTGGGGGTCTGTAAAAAAAAAAAAAAAAAAAAAAAAAAAAAGGACAGGCAAAAAAAGTGTGAGCTTCCTATTAGAAAGGTTCCAAACACCACAAAAAAAAAATAATTTTCTTTTATTTATTTTAAAAGGAACATTCTTTCCCTAGTCTTGTAGGTTTAGTGTTGGCCATAACAATGCATTCCACACTCTCAGGGGCTGATGGCCTTTCGCTGACCATAAAGAAAAAAAAAAAAGCCAGGGTCAGAGCATTTAGTGCCACCATCATTGGAATGTAAGATACCTCCACAAGGAAGAAAAAAAAAAAAAAAAAAAAAATTCCACCATTCTTTTCTTTGTGTGACCCTATTCATCACATCCTATTGTTTGCTGCAAAGGGCAAAGTAGTTGGTGCCCTAAATTGTAGCCTCAAGTCTTGCTGCTCAGTGTAGTCATTGTAGACATTAATAAAACCAGAATTTAAACAGATATTCGATTACTTTTTTTTTTTCTCTTTTAAATACACAAACACTCTTAATGTGTGTTTGTTTTAAATCGGGATTAGGAGAACTGCTGCTGTGCTGCTGCAATTCTCAGTAGGCTTTGACAGCTGCAAAGCTAAGCAGCCACCCTAGAAAAAAACTAAGTACTGTATGTATTTCCAATATAAAAAAAAAAAAAAAGTATTATATATAAAAGTTACATTATTTATAATACTGGTGACTTTTTACGTAGGTACCCAACTGTTACCTTTGGGCAATCCTAAAATCCAGTTGCATGGGTACAGGAACCCTATAGGACGTGGCAGGATGCAGAAACCTAGGATTCACGTCCAGTGGTGAACCCCACAGCAATATTACACCGACACATTGGGGATTTCTCATAACCACCTTAAAAAACACCTGCACGCTCAGCTAGGCTAAGCGCGCATACCTACGAGTCGTTAGCTCAGGAGGCATAGAGATCAAGCCGGATAATCCTATCCGTGCATGGTGGGCATTTCATGGACATGTGAAACTCGATCTAAGATCTGAGGACCCTCAAAGTGGTCATAGATGGTGGCATATCTCACCAACACACCAAGAGGAAAGGTATAGCCTTAGCTCCTGAAATTAGGGCGTTCGCTCAGAAAGCACAGAGATCAGGCCGGTTATTCCGATCCGAGCATGGTGAGCATTTCATGGACATGTGAAACTCGGCCTAAGTTTTATGGACCCTCAAAGTGGTCATGGATGGTGGCATATGTCACCTACACACCAAGAGGAAAGATATTGCCTTAGCTCCTGAAATTAGGGCGTTCGCTCAGAAGGCACAGAGATCAGGCCGGGTATTCCGATCCGAGCATGGTGAGCATTTCATGGACATGTGAAACTCGGCCTAAGATCTGAGGACCCTCAAAGTGGTCATAGATGGTGGCATATCTCACCAACACACCAAGAGGAAAGGTATCGCCTTAGCTCCTGAAATTAGCAGAAGTCATGTTTATGCATTACAGGAAAACACCAGTTTAGGGCAAGGAAAATAGGGCACACGACACAGGAAATCCCAGAACCAAGGCATGTTGAAACAGGATGCACCCCAAAATTCTCATTCCCAGGCACAAAGAGACCCCCTAGATCCAAGGCAAAGGGGCACCATGTGCTCACGCTGATCTATGAGAACGACCATTGCTGAGAACTTTAAGCAAGTCCCATATAATCCATTGTTTTCTATGCAAGACTCTGGTGATCCTCGCTGACCGGCCACTAAACTATTAAGTGGTTTCTGCTAGTTTTTTGATAGTTTAATTCCTGAAGAGGTTTTTTATTTAAAAATAACTAAATAACGCAAGTCGCTTTATTAAAGTGGATTCTGATTAAATTATCTCTAAAGCGGTCATATCAAAAGGCTGCAAAATAAAAATAAAAAAAATCCTTCAATGAGAAAATAAAAATACAACACTTTAAAATATTTCAAGAAAATAAAATCCCTTCCAAAAACTCAAAAAAAAAAAAAAAAAAGTTTCCTCTTGAAAAACTCGTTGTTTTGATGCCTCAGAAAACTCCCAAGTGAACGTATCCTCACAGCATTTTCAATGGCCTCCAGCTATCACCCCACCTTGTTACATCCTCCCACTCACTTCATCTCCTGTACTGCTCCACTACTGAGAAATATGTCCCCTGGGGCAGTCACACCAACCTTGAATTGCTTGGTGTAAATGGGCCTTTTTTTAATTTAAAGGAGTATTCCCATCTCTAAGATCATATCCCAATATGTAGTAGGTATAATAATAATATTAGCAAATACTTCCAATTAGAAATGTAGTGTAGTTCTTCTGTTTAGCTATGTCACTTACACATAGGTATCCATGGCTACTATAACTCATAGTGACAGTTAGCTAGTGGTCAGTGGTCGTAACCATGGATACTTAAGCTACTGCAACGTGACAGCAAATATTGGGATAGGATCTTGGAGATGGGAATACCCTTTAATCGGTCTTTCACACGTCCATGTTTCAAATAAATGGGTCTGTGCACACGGTGTGTTTTCACGGACATTGTGTCCGTGGGCAAAACACGCTGACATGTCAGTTTTTTACCTGCAGCACGGGCCGCAAAAACGTCCCAGACACGTGTGACACGTACGACATCCGTGTGACACGTACGACATCCGTGTGACACGTACGACATGTACCGGCGCCTGGGAATCATCAGTACTGTTTGCACTGTTCCAAAGCGCCGGGTGCTGCAGGCATCTGTCATCATTGTCCCCTGTTGGTGCTGTGATCTGCACACATAATATTCACTTGTCCGACATACTGTCCCATGCTGTAATCCATCTGACTGACAATTCTGCATCAGCGTCTACGGTGGCTTGAGGCGACCACACATGCAGAGGAGCACAGGAGAATGACTCGCTCCAGTGAGAGGGCCCCTGACCTGCGCTGAGATCAGTGAATTACTTCTCAGTGAGCTCAGCACAGATTGACTCGTTCCAGCGAGCAGATCTCTATTCTCCTCTACCCCTCAGCATGTGCGGTAGCCTGTCGGTCAGATGGATTACGACGTGGGACACATTTTATCTTGGGACAGGTGAGTATAAGGATTTTTTTTATTTTATTCTTATTTTTACACTAGGACACAGCGGGAGCAGAATACTACTCACAATGTTGTCCCCTGCTGGCACTGATCGCAGCGCCGGCAGGGGACAATGAGGGGAGCGTTCAGCACCTGGCGCTTGGGAACAGCACTAACTGTACCGCTGAGTCCCAGGCGCCGGTACGTGTGATACTGATGCAGCACACGTCCATGTATATGATGCGTGTGCCGCCCATCTCAGATACTAGTTTTTACAGTACCGGAAATATCCGGACGTGTGAAAGAGCCCTTAAGCGGAGCAACTCTTCCCATTGCTGCTGCTCCACTGATTCTAGAACACTTTTCTTTTTCTTCTGTGCCCCTCCCTTTCAAAGTTATGTCCTTTAATGATGCAAATTTTCCCTTCAGCCAACTGGGCGTATTCCAAAGAACTTCTCTGGGAGCAAACACGGCCACACCCACAGATAAGTTCAGCAGTATACACCCAGTTGGTTGAAGAAAAAAAAAATTTGCACCATTATTACTGAGGGGTATAACTTTGGAAGGGAGGGGCGCAGAAGAAAAAGAAACTGTTGCAGAATCAGTGAAGCAGCGGAAAATGGAGGAGGTGTTCAGATGAAATTTAAAAAAAAAAAAATCTGTGAAAAGTCCACTTTTGTGCACAAGCACTGATAGGCCAAACTGACCCTCCAATCTTGGAAGAGAAGTGCTGGAGAGGGTCCATCAGCGATTTGTCCCTACCCCAATACCTCCATAGTTAATATATCTATCGAACCCAAACTAGGACAATGACTGATTACAGCCCTTAGTCAGTCATAAAGATATGTCAACCTTCATCTTAAATTAGTCTTCCAATACTCATTTACTAAAAATCAATACTCTCTCGCTCCTCTGCCCTCTCTATAAAAGGGTTTTGCACTGATTGACTTAAAATGGTTTGTCTCTGTCACAAGGCTGAAAAAAAGGAGACAATAAGTGTTGTCATAGGGACAAAGACACAGAAGTTTTGGCCTAATTAGCCCTTATAATTCCATTTTTCACTCACTGATAAGCAAATGTAATACAGCTATATGCGATTTAGGGGAGGCTATATCACCACAAACCTAGGAAAGTGGAGGGCGATAACCAACACAGTGAGCAAAAAAGCAGCAGGTGGATCCAGAAGGTCGCAGGTCAGATAAGGAATGCGGGGCTCCGAGCTGAGAAGAATAGGATCTGCCATCAGGAGATCTTCCACGTGTAGTTTCTTATCCTTCTAGAAGTCATGTACATCATGTTTTTTGGAACGGGTACAGACATTTTCTAAATTAGACTAGAAAAATTTCAATAACTTCAAAATCCGTCTACACTGAATGTTTGTTTGTAGTCTGTAACCATGGCGACCTCGGAACTGTTTACACAGAGTGATAGAACATAGGTTCTAGGAGAGCTTATTCGGGGAAAGAGTGGAATAACTGCATCGCACTGAAAAATCTTGAAACGAGATCTACTGAGCCCTATGTTCTCACGTGTACTATAAACGCACAATGTATTATACTGCAAGATCCACCTAAGAAACCTGAGGCTTAGGCCACGGCCCCACTATCAGTATTTTAATACGGACCAAATACTGAGAGTGGGGCCGTGGCCTTAGACTCATTTTCTGAAGCAGATGTTTGGTATGAAGTGCCACGAATAAACATCAGGAAATCCCCCAGCTTTCCACGTATAGGATCCGGATTGTTCTCAAACTTGACGTCGATTTTCGCACTGAATCTATTAAATCCCCTATTTGCAAACTAAGGGTAGGTTCACGTAAC
The DNA here is from genome assembly GCF_046119375.1 of Phyllobates terribilis. Taxonomy (NCBI): domain Eukaryota; kingdom Metazoa; phylum Chordata; class Amphibia; order Anura; family Dendrobatidae; genus Phyllobates; species Phyllobates terribilis. The sequence continues at coordinate 702,762,054 of NW_027362763.1, read as the reverse complement.
AGTTTGGCAGAGTATTTTCTTGTCTGTATTACTCCCGTAATGGTCTGCCCGGTGGGCCTTATAAAACTAACCATCATTGTTTTAGTTTGACAAAGTTTTTTGTCTTTATTTTCTCTGGAGGATTGTGAAGCAAATCTGCTCCAAAACCCTCATCAAAAAATCCACTTTGATGTCCATGAGGGGAGAGTTTCTTTTCCAACAAGGTTTTGAAAAATAAAAAAAGCAGCGGATTCTGCTTGAAAACTAACTAACGTGGACGAGAAAAGTACAGCCACAATATGGTGGTGTGAACCATTCCTTAGCCTAAATGGACATCAATACAGTTACTCAAAACTTTCTTTTTAGTAAATCTGTTTTGTAAAGTGAAAATATAAGATTAGGAAATAGGTTGCTGTAGAACTAGGAAAACTAGTTCATAAGGCAGAGTTTTTTGAAACAGTCAAAAAATGCTGAGTTATTCAAGCAGAAACCACTTCAGGAAACACTTCTTTCTTTTTTGTAGTTCTTTTTTCCTAAGGATATGTTTCAGCACACTGAGAGCCCGATTCATGAAGGCTGGCGTTGTAGTCTTTTTGCTGAGTTTTGGAGCGGAAACTGAACAGAAACACAAATTTTTTTTTCAGAAGGATTTGGCATTTCTGTGCAGTTTTTGCTCCAAGACTGAGTGTGCACATAATCTAGAGAGTTTTTGAAGAATTTTGGAAGAGTTTTTTTCTTCCTAAAACAGTTTTCACAGCAGATTATATTAAAAGCCAATTCGAAGAAGGAACAAGCACTTTTTCCCACCAGCAGCCTTGAGGAAAACAAAACAAAAAAAACTCCTATGCAAACTTGATCCCAATAGATATGAATAGGAAGAGTCTTCAAACTGGTTTTGAGGCAGTTTACTCAAAACTGAAAAATAAAACTGATCAAACCTGAAAGGAATGTGCACACAGATTTTTGAGCAGAAACATTTCAAATACTTGATGATTCTGCTCAGTTTCTGCACCAAAAAGACAGTTTTTTTGCTGTGTGCACATACCCTTATCCTGTGTTCGCACTGATTATTTTTGATGAGTTTTTAGAGAGGAAACTCACCAGAAACTAAGTTTTAAGGAGCTGTGAGTCTGAGGAAGATTTTGGAGTTTCCTCTCAGAGTCCATTCCAAAAACACCTATAAAAAAAAAAAAAAAAAAAAAAAAAAAAAAAAAAAGTGTGAACATACCCTTAGGAGTTTGGGAATGGAAGTAATAGTGGTGGCCAAAAACAAAAGAAGCCTTAGCCTTAGGAGTTTCGGACATCTACATTGGCCGCCATGACGGCTCCTGTAGTAGTTGTCACTCAGCTTTCCCGGACTCCTGAATTCCTGAATTGGGGGGGGAGGCGGGGGGGAACAAACAAACACATCCTAATGGCTTAATATTAGTAGAAAGCAAGAATATCGGAGAAGCGTGTTGTAACCAGATGAAGAGTGGGGTCTCTGTGGCCAGTGCAGACTTGACTGATCGTTTAACAAAAGGGACATGGTATATATATAAAAAAAAAAAAAACGGTGGGCGGTCCGAGACTGCCAGTGTAAACACACACAACGTACGAATCCATGCAGAACGCACATTGTCGAATGCGAGGAGCAGACATGTTCTAGCACGGATCTGCATCGGGGCGACGACGTGCTCGTCTGGGGGTTTAACCCCTTCACCGCCGAGGGTGCAAATTGCAGAAATTTCTCTTTTTTTTGGGGGGGGGGGGGGGGGGGGGATTTCAAAAAATAATAATAATTAAAAAAAGAAAAAAAAAAAAAAAAAAAAGAAGGGGACATGGATTTCTGTAGTCATTTTTTTGCATTAACAGCTGATGTCATTGATGGGTTATTTCAGTAAAAATCCTATAAAAATAAACCCAGGTCACAGCGATAAACACGTCTCTATTTTTTTTGGCATCCCCACAAACTAATAAAATGTATGTATACGTTGTGGGACCACGTCATCTTGTATTGGGGGAATTCTGATTACATCCATTATATGGAGCCAATATATACAGACGTTCATGATCACCATTAACTACAATCTCATTCAAAATCCAATAAAGTCAACGTTTGGTGACTAATTTTGGACTGGAAAATACAAAAAAAAAATTGTGCAATGATTTATCACTGTAGGCAAAAGACATCACTGACCTGCAGGATCAATAAGGCAATAAAATAAATAATAATAATAATAATAAAACAAAAAAATTGACTAATTCTACAGATTTGCTCTGCCCCTTTTTGTGCATGTGGCCTCCTCTGCTCCCCCCCCTTGCAGGATGAGAAGGCAATCAGACCTGAGCCAAGTGTGCACTTACCTGCATGAGTCCCCAATGCTGCTCACTCCAGTCCCTACAGAAGCTCCAGCAGCTTCATCCAGAAAGAAATATCAGAAAATGTGTCCTCAAGTCTCCTCCACGAGACAATAAATCACCCTCCACCTGCAGCAGATCCTCAGCATTGAGTAGATTCAGCCTGGCTCTCCAGCATCAGATCTCCATCCAGGAGCAGGACTTTGCTAGCTAAGAATCAGGAGCTGAAAAAAGTTTGGCTGCAAACTCTGCAAATGAAGGAGGAATAAAGAGGAGGAGGAGGAAGAGGAGGAGGAGGAGGTAGCTGGAGAGACTGGGCAGGGTCACAGGAGGAGGAGGAGGAGGAGGAGGAGGAGGTGCTGGAGGCTGTGCTGCTGCCTGGGACTCACATTGTGGCTTGGTGTGAAGTGCAGTAGATGGACACTGCTTCTCCTTCCTTCTTACATCACATTGCTGGAATCCCAGGAATGTGCAGCCACTGGGGATGTTACTTGCTTTATTATTAATCAAAGGGAAAGGTGGGGGGGTGATCCACAGAGAGCAGCCCCCATCCTGGAGGGAAGAGATAGAACAACAACCTGCTGCACTTACAAGGGGGGGTTGTTTTGCAGGAAATTGCAATCAGGGGTTAAATCGCTCAACCTGACTTTACTGAGAACCAATTCTTTCTTGTCATTATTACTTTGTCGCATTGGATCGCAGTTTGTTTGTTTTTTTGCTCTGTACAATTTTAGTTTTTGCAACATGATTTAAATATTTTTACATTAAACATAAAGACATTGGAGAAAGAAGGGGGCGGAATCCTAAGCCCATGTACAAAAACACTTTTTTTTTTCTTTTTTTTTTTTTAATTTTTCACAGGTGTCTGTAGCAAAATACACAACAGCAATCAGTTTATTGCGGTTTATTTTATTTTTTTATGCAGCTTTTATACAGTAATTGCTTTTTTTTTACTGCAGAAGTGCCTGCACTTTATAGAAGCAAGTACCATTTTTTACATGTAATTTTTGTTTCAGGCTCCCTTTACAAACCTATGGGGAAAAATATGCACAGTTCAACAGTTAAAGGAGTTTTCATCAAATCAGATCCATTTTGCTTTAACTGTTAAACGCAGCGGACACAGAGAAAACAAAATAAACATTAACCCCTTAACTAGCCGACAATTTTTATATATATATATTTTATTTTTTTCCCCCTTTTTATCTTTTTCATTTTTTCCTCTCCTTCTTCCAAGAGTCATACATTTTTTATTTTTCTGTCCATATATATGAAGACTTGTTGTTTTTTTTTACCCTGTTTATTTGAATAGGTGAAAAGCGCTGGAAGAATTGACATACTGTAGATATAAAAAAAAAGCTTCAAATCTGCAAGGAAAAATTTCATTACTTTGTTGGTACTGTAATACGCGCGGAAAAAAAAGTGGCGAATTGCTATGTGTGAACGAGCCCTAAGTGAAGAAGCAAAAATGGGGCACAACCTGCAATTAGTTTGTGGTGTGCTCAATATTACTTTACTGAAAGAGTAGTAGATGCATAGAACAAACATCTGGCAGGTGTGGTTGGAAAATGTAATGTAAGGCCGAATTCACATGTCAATTTTTTCATCCTTATGCCTGGATCCACTTTTCAGCAGTTTTTGATCTACGTCATAAAAAAAATTCACTTCCAGAAAATCTGCTGCATATTATGATATTTCAGTACCGGTGTCAAATTAAATAAAATTTCATTCCCACATTGTGGGAAAAAAAATAATCTGTGCATTTTACCATTTGCAATGCACAAAGTGGAATGTGGGTAAAATCCACACCTTTTCCACAAGGGATACACCATGTGAGAACGTACTCTTTAGGGCCAATTTTCTTGGACGAGTGCTAATTTTGCACAAATTCAAAGATAATTTTTATGTTCTTTACAAGTTTTTATGAGCATAAAGCCAGGTGCTCTCATGTTAGTTTTCATGTGGGGTACCAGAGTAAAATTGTGCAAAAACTTACTGAAATTTTAGGTAAATTTTTTGTAAAAGTTGCAAATGATGAATAAAGCTAGAGCAACACGGCGACCTTCCCTGCGACACGTGACCAAAGTAATAGCTGTGGCGCGACCAGTCACCATGTAGTCGGCGTGGTGGAGATCAGATGCAGATTTTCGGTGTTGTATTACGTGGTGTCAAAATAACCGTTCAAGTATTTGACTCCAGGAATAGCGTATACTCTCCATTGGGTTTAAACACAAAATGGATCTGTTGTAGCAGCCTTATTAAAGACGATGCTAGTGTGAACAGCACTTAATGCACAGTCCTCCAGAGCAGGAATTGATCTTCGTAGGGGCCTTCCTCTTTGGTTTATAAAGGGAATCTATAGCTGAGAAGTAAAATGAGATCATCCCATTAAGCACATTCGGCTAGTGTTATATGTATGGAGCGATGTGGGGTAAGTGGTCGTTTATCATCCAAAAAGTTCCAACATGGTTGACCCACTTTTATTTTCCAAGTTTACCATTTTATAGGGCCAATCTTTAGCAGCTGCCAGATTATCTGATCCTTATGAGTTTTTCCCCAGTTTTCCTTGCTTAGTATATATCCGCCTTTGGCGTTTGCATTTGCATAACACAGCGATTGCAGCAAACACTGAGACACCTGGTGAGCAGCGGCACAGTACAAATTGGCCGGGAGGTGCAGAATGTGACACTCTTTTGTTCTCTTAAACCTCCAGTATTTTATACCCCCCTTCCAGCTCATTAACTTTTAGGGCTTCAGTCATTATACCGGACCAGAGAGTATTATCTCTGTTTATTCTGTAAGGAGTCAGTCACACCTGCTTACTACGGATTTATATTAATTCTGTTTTTATTTTTGGTGGAGGAGGTATTAAGCTACAGGGTTGTTTTTCAGGGGTCGGCCTTGGGCCCTTAGATCCAGTAAAGGGAAATCTTGAAATTGAAGTATACTCTCAACAAACTTTGTGCAAATCAATAGTGCAAGTGAATGTAAGAAACGTTGTAATATATCTTGTCAGAGAAATCTCCATTATTGCCCTGTTATCAGACACTTTTTTTCTCTCCCCTCTGCCTCCTAAACTTGTCATCTCTTCTGGAAAAAAAACATAGCACAAGACAATCTACCAGGTAACATTGGTTTCAGGTTATTCAGCCCATTATACTCTTTGGAGAGTGAAGGGAAGAGGAGGAGTGAGGAGCAGAGAGAGAAAACAGACAGAGGGAGACACAGAAAGATCGTGCAGATTGTGTCATGCAGAAGTAGTGCTGTTGCAGAGTGTGACATGCAGAAGTAGTGCTGCTGCAGAGTGTGACATGCAGAAGTAGTGCTGTTGCTTTAAATGCATTCAGCAACTATTAGAAGTAACACACGCACAGGAGACAGGAAGTGTTGTGCTCCAGAAGCATCCAGCAACTAGAGGGGTTAACACAGTCACAGGAGAAGGGGAGTGTTTTAGCAGAGCCCCAGGGGGATTGTGGGGAAGTTGTTTACTGTGTGGCAAGCTGAAGAGAAAGGTGGCTTATGATTTGTATCTCACAGAAGTCAAGGGAACAGAATTCAGGTCAGGAGGGAAGTTAAACAAAGGTCAGTTAGATTCCCTGAGCTAACAGTGCAGAGTATTATCGGCCAGGAAGATAAGGACTGGAAGGAAGCCTGAGATAGAGATCATCTCCCGCATCACACCCTCCCCCCCCCCTCCATCTCCATGCAGGATAAAGAATGCTGTGTACTATTGAGTCCTTGTGAAGGAAAAGCCTGTGGTTGTGTATGCATTAAAACTGTGCTGTACTGTGCTACCGGATAATAGACTGTGTACTGCTGTGTGCTGCAAAGGAGACTGTACTGTTATTACTGGAGCCTGTTGCTCAAAGAGACATTTGCATTGCACTGGCCGTGCTTCATTAAATGTTGCTGTTCTACCGTTTATGAAGACTCTTGTCAGATGTGTCTGGTCAGCAAATTAATCTATCCTGTGCCTGAGAGAAGCTGCAGCCTATGGTTGCCCTGATTAACGGTTCCCCCTGGATTCTAACGAATTCATGTAACCGGTCTCGCCCCTATCTGAACTTAGGCGGCGTGCGTGTAACAAGAGCTCTCAATCAAGTTTTTTGCCTCTCCTCAGAGCTGGCTTAACATCTACAAAGCTCAGTACTCCTGTATAATATCCTCCATGCTGCTGCTTGGCTCTGGGTGCCAAAAAAAGAAATGAAGAGCAATAATTCATCTCTGTGTGCTGTGTATCGTTAAGATCATAGCAGCTCTTTTCTTCCCACTAGCTCAGAGTGGAATGCAAATTAGAGCCCGAAGAGGAAAAAAACTGGTGAAAATGCAAGATACCAGTCATATAATGGCCAGAAATATTGCTATTCCTCATGTACACACTACAACTTATTCTGAAAAGTGGCTTGAAGGTACAGTGTAAGGTGGATGGGAGATGTGTATCACAGAGGTGGATGTCCTCTGTGATGTAAACCTGGAGTTATGCTCTAGTACACATAGTAATAAGAGGGGTTGATCAGCTATGACAGGGCCGGGTTTAATGTGAGCAGCTAAAGAGCTGGGTGGGACCTCCACCTCTGGGTGTGGTTCACATGGTAAAATGGGACGTGTTTGTCACACACAGGGTTCTGTGCGAGGTGTGTAGACCTCCAGGATTGTGTGTCCTTGCTAAAGGACTAAACAGCTGGACTCTAACCCAAGTGGGTGAACCTGCACTACTGTATGGACTTTTTACTTTGTTTCACTTTGTGCCGGACAAGGGCTATATTTAAGTTTTTCTGTGATGTGGTTTATGAAGAGTGAAATAAACCAGCCGAACTTCTAATTAGAAACGGTTCCTGTGATACCTCATCCCGCTCCCAAGGGGTAGCACTGTTACAACAGTTAATCTTTAATTCTTCAGTGCAAGACATTGTGGACAATTGTAGCTTTCAGCTTTGTGGGAACAGCTTGGGAAAGACCCTTTTCTGTTCTCCATGACTGTGCCCATCGCACAAGGTCCATAAAGTCATGGTTGGGAGAGTTTGGTAGGAAGAACATGACCGGCTGCACAGAGCCCGGACCTCGACCCCATCCAACTAGAGCTGAGATTGACCTCTCGCAAACATCAGGGTAAGGGAGAGGTCTGATCACAAAAGTTCTTCTGGATGAAGGTGCAAAAGTTCACACAGACGTCTCCAAAATCTTATAGAAATCCTTCCCAGAACAGCTGGAGTCATTATATCTGCAGAAAGGACGACTCCACATTAATGTCTATGGATGTACAAGGGGAGGTCAGGAAAGCTCCCGTAACTGTAATTTTGAGGGGTCACAAACTCTATTTCTATGCAGGGCAACTCGGCACAGATTAATTTACGATGAGGATTTTAAATTCTAGAAACGTCAATTTATGGGTGAAATTTATGGCAAATCCACAGCAAAATCTGCAACAAATCCTCATGTGAATTATATACGATTTATTGCATATTTGTTTCCTGTTGAATTTATGTCCGCACATGATGAAAAAAATGTTATTTTTGATTTTGTGGTGAATAAGTGCAAAAGAAATTGTCACATATTACATCTGGACTTCGTTGCAGATTTCCTGCCGAGTTCACATTGTGCATTGCAGGGTTAGAACTCGGGCAGAGGACTGTAAAAATTGGAAGAGTGTTGTCCATTGTTTTGACGGAGAGATGTATGTCTGATTTTTTTCCTCCGACCAAGTCGGTCTGAGAAAGAAGTCTCAACATGCACAAGTTGTCTCCAAGAATGGGATGGCACTCACCCATTCAACTCTTAGGGGCCGTGGAAAGAATCGGACCGTACTCGGATGACATCATTTTCTTCAAAAGTTTCTCCACCTCCAGGAAAATCAGATCACACTTTGATCAGACTCTGATCACACACAGATCAAACTCTGATCAAATTTTGATTCCATTCTTGTTTATTCAAGAAAATAACCCAAATTAGTAAGCAAGTGAAAAGTAATATCCTGCAGCGGCACCAGATCTACACCTGGTAAACACGAAATGTTTCCACCCATTGAGTCATATTCTGGATGTTGCAGGTGGAATGTTCATTACACAATCCCAATAAACAAACAGGTCGAGGTTTACAAGAGCGGGCATGTCTCAGCACCAATGGCCCAAGGTTAAGAAGACATCATCCAGTGGCACGAATGCCACACGAGTGCAGAACAAGAGCTGGATGAAAGTGTATTTAGCCTTTCCAAACATAAAAATCATCATATTAGACCTCGTTCAGACATCCGTTTGTTACATACGTGTCCTAGCTGTGGTTTGAACGAATAGAACAAGTACCCAACATATGGTGCCGTTCACTTGTTCATGTTTTTTTTCCGAAGAAATGTCCATTTTCCATCCGAGTCACGGATCATACTCATCCACACAAGTGAATCCTTACTTTAAAAGACGGATAACCACAGATGCCATCCATGTGTTACCCCACTGCTGTCCGTTTTTTACTGTATAAGGATGTGCATATGACGCCTTTATCAGCCGGATTCTCTGATGGGTGGCATACAGTGGGATCTGACACCAAGACTCCAGTGCTAAAAAAAATTAAAAAAAGTTTGCTGTGAGAAAAACTTTATTTTTTTTATACTGTATGGAGGACTATGTGAGCCCATTATTCTGTATGGAGGACTGTGTGGGGCCATTATACTGTATGGAGGACTATGTGAGGCCCATTATTCTGTATGGAGGACTGTGTGGGGCCATTATACTGTATGGAGGACTATGTGGGGCCCATTATTCTGTATGGAGGACTGTGTGGGGCCATTATACTGTATGGAGGACTATGTGGGGCCATTATTCTGTATGGAGGACTGTGTGGGGCCATTATACTGTATGGAGGACTATGTGAGGCCATTATACTGTACGGAGGACTATGTGAGGCCATTATACTGTATGGAGCACGATGTGGAATTTTTAAAATAAATATCAAGGTTGGCCCGTGACTGTGTCCAAGTTTTTAATTTTGTCTCTCTGTGTATTTAACCCCTTTACAGCCTGGGACGCATTAGTACGCACCAGGCTGTAACCCCCGGTTCAGTGAGGGCTCCGGCGCTGAGCCACCCGCGGCTGTTAACTTGTTAAATGCCGCTGTCAATCTCTGACAGCGGCATTTAACAGCGCCGCGCCGGAAGCGCGTCACTTACCTGGCCCATCGGTGACCCCGTCACGTGATCGCGGGTCACCGATCTGCAGCAGACTCCAGTGGTTGTCATGAGCTGATCGCTATGAGTGCCACCTAGTGGTCGGCGCTCATAGCACAGGAGCATTTCTGCTACACAGAGGTGATCTGCTGATCACCTCTATGTAGCAGAGGCAATCAGACAAGTGCTGCTTCTAGTCTCCTATGGAGACTATTGAAGCAAACAAAAAGTGAAAAAAAAAAATGGTTTTAAAAAATAAAAAAAATATAAAAGTTTAAATCACCCCCCTTTCGCCCCATTCAAAATAAAATAATTAAAAAAAAAAACACATACACATATTTGGTATCGCCGCGTTCAGAATCGCCCGATCTATCAATATAAAAAATGAATTAATCTAATCGGTAAACGGCGTAACGAGAAAAAAATTCTAAACGCCAGAATTACGTTTTTTGGTTGCCGCAAAATTGCAATAAAATGCAATAACGGGCGATCAAAACATTGAATCTACCCCAAAATGGTATCAATAAACACTTCAGCTTGACACGCAAAAAATAAGCCCTCACCCAGCTCCAGATCCCGAAAAATTGAGACGCTACGGGTCTTGGAAAATGGCGCCATTTTTTTTGTTAGCAAACTTTGGAATTTTTTTTCACCACTTAAATAAAAAAGAACTTATACACGTTTGGTGTCTACGAACTCGTAATGACTTGGAGAATAATAATGGCAGGTCAGTTTTAGCATTCAGTGAACGTGGTAAAAAAAATATTGCATTTTTTTTGCAATTTCACCGCACTTGGAATTTTTTTCCCGTTGTCCCGTACACGATATGGTAAAACCAGTAATGTTGTTCAAAAGTACAACTCATCCCGCAAAAAATAAGCCCTCACACGGCCATATTGACCAAAAAATAAAAACGCTATGGCTCTGGGAAGAAAGGGAGCAAAAAACGAAAATGCAAAAACGGAAAATCCCAGGGTTGCGAAGGGGTTAACTCTGACATCCCTGCCCTATGTGATTAGCAGAAGCACAAAAGCTAAAACTTCCATAAAAGCAGTAAAGTTTTTTGGAACCGCTGTTTTTTCGGATGCCTTACTTTTTTTTCCCTAGAAACTAAGCTAGTGACAGGTTATCCTGCTGCCCGGATCCCTTATCCATCAGCTGTAAAGTGTCAGCAAGCCTGGCAATAAAGTGTTAATTTTTCCAGCAGGGCCACCACAGGAAATAATAAGCATTACATGGTGGCAACAGAAATTAATGGGTCACGCATCTAAGGCCTGGACGGGCCGGAATGCCGCCGGAGAGGTGTTTTTTTGTAGCAATGTACAATGGAGGGTATAACATCCATTTTTGTCATGTTGGGGCAGAATCTGTCCAAAAAGCTCCTTTTATTATTGGAGATACATTAAAAGCCTGTTGCAATTTTGTATGTGTCCTATTACTGTGTGCCCTATGGAGGGGCCAAACCTCAATGTGAATGGCCCCTTAGTTTCATAACTCTACCCCATACAATGTCGGACACCCAGGATTTCTCTTGCACCTGTTGTGCACTCCTTCATTAGTCGCTGCTCTCCGGGGCGGACACACGGATAATATATAGTTGTCTGGAATGTGTAGGTGTATAGGTTGTTTTATAGGGGCAATGAGCTAATATTTGCTCTTCTGGCTCGTAATGCGCCATATAACTCTTATCTAATGTTTGCTTAAAGAGCATTACTCTAACCCAAAAAGAAGAAGAATGTCTGGAACGCGATGAGACTGGACATTGTAAGCCGTGTTCATACTTGGGTTTTAGTTTCAATATGGATAATTATGGATTTATGGGACTGAGACTGACGATATGTTATACCCGATCTCATCCTCATGGATAAACATATCATCCTCCAACTTAAAGGGGTTCCCTGACACCGCTTATATCTGCACCAGGTGGTGAGCAAAGTATGTTACATCCAAACATGGCAAACATCAGCGCCGCTCGATGCGGAAGTGAGTGGCGCCAGAGAACCCTTTTAAAGGTATATTTTAGTTTATAAATCCCATTATTAACTACACTGTAAGGTCCCCTTCACACGTCCGTGTTTCAGGTACATGTGGCGTCCATTTTTTTTCACGAATACCACATGTGCCCATTATAATCGATGGTGCTGCACACATGTCCATGTTCGTGTTTTTTACCAGCTGCACGGATGACAAGGGCTAATATAAGTCTATGGGTCCGTGAAATACATGTACAGCACACGGGGAATCCGTGTGCCATCCGTGTGCCGTACATGTTTAACATTGTAAAGTATAGGAGAAGATTTGGAATTGATTTTTCTTAAGCCATACCGGAAAAAAACCAATAGCTCACTGATGATTCACTGATGAAACACTGATGACACACTGATGGTTCACTGATGGCTCACTGATGGTTCACTGATGGCACACTGATGGTTCACTGATGGCACACTGATGGCACACTGATGGTTCACTGATGGCACACTGATGGCACACTGATGGCACACTGATGACACACTGATGGCACACTGATGATTCACTGATGAAACACTGATGACACACTGATGGTTCACTGATGGCTCACTGATGGTTCACTGATGGCACACTGATGGCACACTGATGGTTCACTGATGGCACACTGATGGCACACTGATGGCACACTGATGACACACTGATGGCTCACTGATGGCTCACTGAATACACACTGATGCCACACTGATGACTCACTGATGACACTGATGACACACTGATCCAAAACAATGATGACACCCTGATGGCTCACTGATGACACACTGATGGCTCACTGATGGCACACTGATTACACACTGATAAAACACTGATGGCTCACTGATAGCACACTGATGACACACTGATGGCTCACTGATGACACACTGACCCAAAACACTGATGGCACACTGATGGCTCACTGATGGCACACTGATGGCTCACTGGTGGATCACTGATGGAACACTGATGGCTCACTGATGGAACACTGATGGCTCACTGATGGAACACTGATGGCTAACTGATGGAACACTGATGGCTCACTGATGGCACACTGATGGCTCACTGGTGGATCACTGATGGCTCACTGATGGAACACTGATGGCTCACTGATGGACCACTGATGGCTCACTGATGGACCACTGATGGCTCACTGATGGCACACTGATGGCTCACTGGTGGATCACTGATGGTACACTGATGGAACACTGATGGCTCACTGATGGAACACTGATGGCTAACTGATGGAACACTGATGGCTCACTGATGGCTCACTGATGGCTAACTGATGGAACACTGATGGCTCACTGATGGCACACTGATGGCTCACTGGTGGATCACTGATGGCTCACTGATGGAACACTGATGGCTCACTGATGGACCACTGATGGCTCACTGATGGACCACTGATGGACCACTGATGGCTCACTGATGGACCACTGATAGCACTGGTACTGTTTTGTCTGGTACCAGTATTATGCAGACGTGTGTAGGGGGCCTAATTATAAGTTGCTAAACAGTAATCACCCATTCTGGATCTTCGTCTGTTAGCCCAGAGCGAATATAGGCTACAAAGATCTCCTCTGGAGGACCCAGTACGTTCATGAAGTCCTTGGACAACGCAATGTCTAAGGCACCAGTGCAAAGCTTTATTTCCCCTCTGGTAGCGCTGCAACATAACTGAACTTTTTCTGCCAAAAGTTTTAGTAGTGGGATATAGGATTGTCAAAAGTAGACAAAACCTTTCAGAACGGGCTCATTCAGACGTCCGTTTTTCGCATACGAGTGCTATATGTCGTTTTCACAGATAGTTCTCGTACCTGTGATAGTCCATGGGGCCATTCACACGTCCGTAGAAAATTGTGGTGACATGTCCGATTTTGATCCGAGGGTCTGATCAAATTCAGCAATGCATGTCTATGGGTCCTTGAAAAAAATTGGACTGCACTCGGATGACATCCAAGAGCACTCCGATTTTCAGACTGTCAGAAAAAAGATGGAGAAACTTTTTTTCTTCACTTATGAGAAAAACTGACGACACACGGACGAAACTCTGATCAAAATAATCGGCCAATTTTTCTCGTACGTGAGAAATGAGGCCTTAAGCGGGTCATACACGAGACAGCGGTTGGGCGAATGTTCATTCAGCAGTTAGATCTCTCTCCTGACTCCCCCCATACACGAGTGCTCGGTCCAGCCAAGCGTTCATGTGTTTTATATGGGTGAGAGAAAGAAGATGCTGGCAGACACCTTCAGCAGCAGTTGGTCCATCTTGAAAACAAAAAAGATTAAAAAGATCAGACAATCTTATTCTCCCTTGAAATCATCTGTTGGAGAGGATCCAGACAAAATCATATCTTTGGCCGACTTTTGTCCTATGTGTATGAAAGTATGAAAAACAGACATTCAGATTAAGGCTATGTGCGCATGATCAGGATTTGAAACAGAAATTTCCTGAGCTTTTCTGCATCTCCTTGGCAGGAAAAATGCTGAGCGTTTTTTATGTGTTTTTGATGCGTTTTTGTACATCAGTGAATGCTTTTTTGAGCTAAATAAAGTTATTTGGTGGGACATTGCTTAAACCCTTGGATTACAGTCACAACTGGGGTGAGTATATTGGTTAATTTAAATGATTAAAGAATGTGTCTGTTGTATTTCAAATAAAGTGTTTACTCTGTGTCTGTGTGTTTATTTAACTATTTACTTTACTTTAATTAGCTTTGGTCATGAAAAGGTCTGATTGACACCTTGTCATCACCGACCAAAAGAGCTAGATGTCAGCTAGTCCCATTCACCCAATCTTCATTATCATTTCCATTCATATAATTTATGCGGCAGCTGTGAGCTGCTATTTTTAGCCTAGGAAGGTGCCATTTGCAAACATGGTTCCTGGCCATTAAATAACATCTAAAAGCTGGTTTGTTAGCCACTACGTCCCCCCGATCAGCACTCAGCAACGCTTTGGACGCAGCACATTTTTGTTGCGTCCAAATCACAGTGTTCTAATGCAGCACTTTTGTTGTCGGTACATGTGAATCCACCGCATATAATGACACTTCAGTCGGTCAAAATCTGCAGCGGAGACTAGCGTGTCCGCTACTGAAATTGACATGCTGTGGATGAGTTTGAGTATGTGGCCACGGTCAGGAGCCACTGCAGGTTTGACGCTGCATGTTTATACGGCGTCAAACCCGCAGCGTCCAGATGTTACAGCATAGTGGATGGGATTTCTAGAAATCCCATGTCCCCTATGCGTGCATCTGAGGCTGCGGATCACCCGTGGACACTGACATGCGGCGCGTCTTTCAGGACTGCAGCATGTCAAATTCTCTTGTGGAGTCGCTAGTCTCCGCAACAGAAATGTGACCACTAGAATGTATAGAATGCGATAAATACACATGGTTCAGTGAACACATGTGGATTTACCTGAGTTCAATAGAATGCAACGTTTTGGACGCAGCAATAAATATACGTCCAAAACGTTGCTATGTCCGGATCGTGGGCACAGAGCCTAAAATTTAAAAAAAAATGTTGTGGGCTCCCACGTCATTTTTATAACCAGCAGAGGGAAAGCCGACTGCTGGAGGCTGATATTAGTAGACGGGGAAGGGGCCATTAGCCAACAATGTTAACTGGCTATTAATATCAGCCTACAGCTGTTTGTTTAGCCTTTACTGGCTAGATTACAGGGGACCCCAGAAAAAAATTGATGTGGGGTCCCCCTATAAAATCTAACCAGCAAAGGCTAAACTAGACAGCTGCGGGCTGATATTAATAGCCAGGGAAGGGGCCATGGATACTAGCCCCTTCCGTGGATATTAATATCACCCCTCAGCAGTCCCAGAAATGGTGCATCCATAAGATGTGCCAAATCTGGCACTTAGCCTCCGCTCTTCCCACTGCCCTGTAGCGGTGGCGAGTGGGGTAATGAGGATGGGGTTCACGTCAGCCTTGTATTGGCGGCTGACGTGAAGCCCAGGTTAGTAATGGAGGGCGCTTATAAGACGACCCCATTACTAACCATGTAGTAAAATGGTCACCGCTTTTTCAATAAAAGACACGGCCAGAATAAAGTATTTTAATGAAATAAAAAACACACGGTTCTACAATTTTTTTTATTACCCTCCCAGTCCCCGAATCCCTCGATCACCTGAAAAAAACGTAAAATAACAAACAACCATATCCCTCACCTGTCCGCCGTCAATGACGTAGTCCACATACCGCCAACGATTGTCCCACGACGATCCGGGTCACTTCTACAGCAGTGACATCAGCTATCACTGATGTCACTGCTGTAGAAGACAGCATTGTATACTGACAGGGGTGTAAAATCACCCCAGTCACTATATATGCTGCAAGAGGTCACTGGGGTTGATCAGCTGAAGATCAGCTGATCAGCCCCGGTGAGCTTACCACCCTGGGAACATTCTTGCAAATGTTCCCAGGGTGGGGCGAGCATCAGCTGATCGCGGCGTGACCGATCAACTAATCGCTGACGTCACCGATCAGCTGATGGTCACGAGACCGCTCAGCTGATCGGTGACGTCAGCGCAGGTCCTGGAAGCACAGTATACTGCGGGGAGCGAGCCTGTTCCCCGCAGTATACCGCCGGCCGCTGGGAGGAGAGGATCGCCGCCGGGGGCAGGCGGACAGGTGAGTATTGAGGTTTATTTTTTTATTTTTACTTTTTTTTTTCTTTTTTTTACAGCGGGCACGCGGGTTGGGCATAGCAGACCACTGCTCCTCCCATCCACGCTGCTCTCGCTGTTATCAGCGAGAGCGGCGTTCGGATGAGAGGAGATGTAATCCTCCTCTCCCGACCCGGATACCACCCGCAGCGCGTTTCTGTCTCGATTTCGCGCCCATTGACTTTCATTGAAGTGCAGCATATCTGCAGGTATAGATATTATACCTGCGGGTTTGCTGCGATTCAGTGCAAGTCAATGGGCGTGAATTTGCGGCGGAAACGCCCAAACAATGGTCATGCTGCTGTTTTTATCGCAATGCGAATCTAGAGTGGAAATTTCCGCATCATGTGCACAGCACATCCGGATTCGCATTGCTATACCTGCCAGACCTATTAACAAGCGTTTTCGCAGCGGCAAAACCGCCGCAGAAACGCATCAGAGATGCAACGTGTGAACTTAACGTTAATGTCCCCATACATACAAGATAAAAGTTGGCAGACATATGACCTTGCTGTTGTAGGATCATAGAGTTAGGAACCGTCCCGATTGGGTGCATCTTGTCGCGGTGTGATGGCTTTTGCGTTTTTTTGTAAAAAACAATGTCAACTAAGTACCTATGTTATATACATGTACTATTACTATTTATTTGCTCTCCACAGGCTATTTGCTCATTTTGTTATTATCTTAGGTTCTGCTTGTTAAATGCCCACAGTGTGAATGCACACCTATGTATTGCACTTATACCAACAAATGCTTTGGCTCAATTTTTTTCTAGGTTTTGTTTTATCTCATGTGTATGGCCAAGTTAAGGAGCTCCCTGATTTTTAATCATTAAACCTTGTACAGTGATATGGTTTTTAAAGTTGGGTTCCCAGGTTATGTCTGCGGAGTAGTTGCTGACTGGCCGAACCAAAAGAATAGCCAGGTCCAGAAGAGTCAAGCAGAGTTACACAGTCTAACCAGAATGGGCATCCATGGAGCTGATCCAGAAGAACGGTCAGAGTACGACGTACATGTTCTCTGCGCAGGGAGCCTTGGAGCTCTCATGGACATCAAAAGTGAATGGCCGTGCAGCTCCAAGGGAGTCCCTTCTCCCCTTCAGTGACGCGCTGGATACGGCGCATACACGATGACGTCATCGTGTACAGCGGTCATATACCAGTGCCAGGATGCCAGGTCAGAAGTGGAGCTGCAGGGGATCGTATGAGAGGTACGTATGAAAAGTTTTCTTTTTATTCAATAGAATTAATTAAATGGTCTTGGGGTGGGTGCGGAGAGCACATGATGAATTGGGGTGGGGGTGGGGAGAGCGCATAATGAATTGGAGATGGGGGTGGGGAGAGAACATGATGAATTGGGGATGGGGTGGGGAGAGCACATGATGAATTGGGAGTGAGGGGTGGGGAGAGCCATGATGAATTGGGAGTGGGGGGTGGAGAGAGCACATGATGAATTGGGAGTGGGGGGTGGAGAGAGCACATGATGAATTGGGAGTGGGGGGTGGAGAGAGCACATGTTGAATTTGGAAGGGGGTGGGGAGAGCACATGATGATCTGGGAGTGGGGGTAGGAAATGATGAATTGGGAGTGGGGGGGAGCACATGATGAACTGGGAGTGGGGGGTGGGGAGAGCACATGATGAATTGGCGGTGGGGAGAGTACATGATGAACTGGGAGTGGGGGGTGGGGAGAACACATGAAGAATTGGGAGTGGGGGTAGGAAATTATGAATTGGTAGTGGGGGGAGCAAATGATGATGATTACAGGGTGGGGGTGGGGGAGAGAGAGAACATGACATAATGAACTGGGACGAAGGGGGCATGTAAATATAATGAATCAGGGGAGCGCTAGGTACAGAGTGGGGGGAGTTGAGGATGACGGAGTGTGACATGTAATGAATTGGGGGAAAGAGTACAGGTTCTAATTAATTTATATATTTATTAGGTGGGGAAAGTGGCTATTTACAGTTAGTAGGGGGCACTGGTGGAGTACAATTTATATTTGGAATGGTGGGTTGCATAATAACTAATTATATATTAATGGTGGGTGCGCGTCTGTATTCAGCTGTGTAATGTAGAAGTTGGGGAATGTGCTCTAGATAACTGTGTTATTTTATACAGAGACGAGTCCTGGCTGGAAGCAGTGATGGCGGTCTGCACTGGATGAAGGAGAAAAGCGAAGATGAAGGACTTCAACTAGAGACGTCACCGGTGAGTCAGTGTATAAGTCCACGGCCCCACTATCAGTATTTGATCAGTATTCAGTCAGTATTTTTCTCAGGAGTGGGTGATAAATGCAGAATTGGTGACCTGTTTCTATTATACATTTGGACTGGTTGTTCCTCACCTGGTTTTGGCTCCCACTCCTGAGAAAAAATACTGACCAAATACTTTTAATAGGGCCACGGCTTAATCTGTACACTGACACTACACACTATACACTAGTGGCCAAAATTGAGGCAACTCCCTCAAGATTTATGAATTTTTAGCATTTTGCCAATACAAATCCAAATTTCATTAATGGTTTTGATTTCACAGTAAAGTTTTTAAGTAGAAATGACAAAATCTCATATAGAAACACAATATTAGCAGGAAATTTGCTCATTTGTCAACAAATTGGACACTATTGTCACTCAGATGACTGTGGGAGAAAAGCCATTTATTTGTCCTATTTTCATAGCTAACACTACAATGTTAATACTTAGTTGGATAGCCCTTGATAACGGCCTGGCATCTACTTGGCATGCTATCTACCAGTTTGTGTAAATAGATGGTGTGATGATATGAAGCCATGATTTGATGTTTTGACACCGCTCTTTTGAGCCGAGCCCAGAGATTCTCAATAGGATTGAGATCTGGGCTGTTTCCTGGCCAATTCAATAGCTGGACATTTTTGTCCTTGAACCAAGAGAGACATTTTTTAGCTGTATGGCATGGGGCTCCATCTTGCTGAAAAATAAACGGTATCCTTTCACCAAATACATCATGTGCCGAAGGAATGAGTTTAGGCTGAAGGACTTCCTTGATGGACTTTTCAGCATTAACTGTTCCTTCAATTACCTGCAGCCGACCAACTGCATCTCTAGACACGCAGCCCCCTACCATAACACTCAGAGGATACTTCATGGTGGGTACTGTACACTCTGGCAAGCAATCCTCTCCAGGTCGTCGTGGATGGATATGCGTGTCTCATCGCTCCATAAAACATTTCTCCATTGTTCAGTGGTCCATGTAGACTGTTCCTTGGCCACTGCAGACGTTTCTGATGCTGTGAGGCATTAAAAAATGGCTTTTTACGTGATATTCTGGCTCTTAACCCCGCGTTTACAAATCATCGTCGAATCGTCGTCGAAACGTCCGATTGGACGCTGTCACTCCAGTGTTGACAAGCTCCTTGTTGACGTCAACAGCAGTTGATTTCCTGTTATTTAGGGCGATTCTAACACTTCTTCTATCAGTCTGAGGAGTTGTAGCCTTCTTCCTTCCTCTACCTGGTTTATTCTTTATCGAACCCTTTTCTTGAAACCGCTTACACACTTTGAGAACGCTGGCCGGTTGTTACGAGTCCGAGTGGTGGAACCTCTGTGCTTCGGTGCAAGGGGGGACCAGAGAGGGGTGACTAAGTGCCTACTCGGCCCGACCAAGGTCACACGGCGGCTTAGTCGACTCCATGAACCAGGGAGGAACCGGGCAGGTGGACCAGGTGCCACTCTGGGACCAACCTTGTGTGAGAGCAGGTGACTCCCACGGGTCAGATGGCAGGAACTGACCGGTACAGCGGATGAGCACGACAGGAAGGCTGACGGGTGGACTGGGTAGATAAGCAGGCTGGTTCGGCAGATAGCCAGACGGGTGTGAGCAGGTGGGCACGACAGGTAACAGGCAGGTGCTCCAGGTAGGCAGACTGGCGGGCACGGCAGGTTACAGACAGGTGCTCCAGGTAGGCAGACTGGCGGGCACGGCAGGTTACAGACAGGTGCTCCAGGTAAGCAGACTGGCGGGCACAACTGTAGACAGACTGGAGAACAGAACTGTTAGACAGGCTGGCAGGTAGGACTGACAGGCAGCGAGACCTGAGGGCTGGAGCAAGTGTTTAGCACACGGAACAACAACCTTGCATAGGCACCTCCATTTTGGAGGAGGTGCCTTATATAGGGGAAGTCATCCGGCCATTGGCCGGGGACTCTATAGGATGGCGCGCACGGCCCCTTTAAGAGGAAGGGAGCGCGCACCCTAAGCACAGTGCCCGGGAAGCTGCGCACCGTGCGCGCCACAGCAGCAGGGGAAGACGCCGGATCTGGACCACGGCGGTGAGGGGAACGGCTTCAGGCAGCAGGCAGAGATGCCGATGCTATACCGGTGAGATCCCTTTTCCAATTTGTGCTGCAATTTCCCAGTAACTGTACCCTTCTTCTCTTAAAGTAATAGCTGTGACTCCCTTCTTAGGTGACCACTCCTGTCTAATACTACTGGCACAATATTGGTCTTAAATCACACCCAGGTCACTATATACAAACATAGAATACATATCGCAGAAGAGGGCGTGTGTTCAAGTAAGTGTGGCACCCCAGGGGTCTGGTTTCCACAGTAACAGCAGTGTTATGTCTGAGAGCAGGTGGGAGGTCTCTTGGTCAGGAATCCTATGCATGCCACACCTCCTGCCCGGTCCTGGGAGGGGAAGGACTTCCCCTATATAAACCTGGGGCTGAGGCAGGGTTAGAGAAGAGAAGAGTTGAGAAGAAGAGAAGCAGCATAGGAAAGAAAGATCAGGAGCTCTGTGGGAGCAGGCTAAAAGGAATCAGGGGCTGGCAGCTGAAGAGCTCGCCCTGATTGAAGAGTTACTACCGGACCCGGAGTCCGAGGCTGTGGGGATTAACCCAGACCCAGCAGCAGAAACCGCCCGGCAGGGGATTTCAGGTCCTCTGGCCAAGAAACCCGAAGGCACGGTCACACGCGTGGGACCAGCACCGCCGTCATGGAGCGGAAGCCACTAGAAGGCCCCGAGTCACCGGCCATACGGGTGAGCACCACACGGTACACTCAGGGACGTGGGCTACTTTTACCCGTCTCTAGCAAGGTAGCCAGAAGAGTACGATTAGTTGGGGAGGCCTACAACTCCGCCTGGCCAAGGGGGATCCCATCTGCTCAAGGACTGACCAGGCCCCGACCGCTAGCCAGTACTCCGGGAGGGTCTATCTTTGTCACCAGTAAAGACCCTGAACTACACCGCATCGTCTCTAAGTGGTTCCTGCTACCCCCATCATCCACGTCGGCTGCCCTGAGGCCATACCCCTCCCGTTGGGGGTTATACCATCTACGCTGCACTATCCTACCACCGGCCTCAGCGGTCTGCCCTGCAGCGGCAGCTCCATAGCTGCATTCAACGGGTGGCGTAGTCGTCCTACATCTACTGCTAATACTCAGCCACACAGTTTGACTCCCTGGGCACGGACCGGGTCACCGCCACGAGACTACTACCCTATCAGATCCGGCTCCGGGTAGGCTCCCGCGTGCGCAACGCTACTCAGCACAGGCCCAGGGGCGCGTCAACTTTGGCGTAGTCGGCAGGATTTCGTGCCCGCAACCACCGGGTACTGCGTGCCTGAAAAAGACTGTTCAAACTTACCAGTGGTGAAGATTCCCGCCATCCGGCGCCATCTTCAGCCTTCTTCCCGCCATCGGTGAAGATTCCCGCCATCCGGCGCCATTTTCAGCCTTCTTCCCGCCTTCCGTGGAGTTTTCCCGCCGTTGGACGCCATCTTGAAGACGCCGCGCGGGAAGAAGAGGGGCGTGGACTCCGAAAGCGCGCGAGAACTGAAGCCCCGCCTCACGTCCGGACGTTGCGTAAGGTCCTGGAAGGAGCCCAGCAGACGCCGACGTCACAGGAGCGCGACGGAAGGTCCTCAACCCTGACGATCCACTGCGGAGCCGCGGCCTACGGAAGAGGATCATCGCAAGGTAGGCCACGGTCCACTAGGGGGGAGGAGGATGTCGGATACGGAGGAGAGCTTCACTGCCTCAACCCCCGCCAGCGCCACCGCTGCTGCAGTCATGCCTTTCACCATGCCCTATATCCCGGGAGCAGCCTGGCTACCCCAGTACTCAGGGGAGTCACATACCCTGAATGACTTTAAAGAAAAGCTGGATAGCCTCTTCCAGGTGTACCCCCTCACAGAGGAGCAAAAAGTGAGCATCCTGGTGGCCCAACTAACCGGGGCAGCCCAAAGGGAGGTAAAGTCCTGGCCACCTGGGAGGAGGACTGTCGCAGGGATACTAACCCGGCTGAGGGACACCTTTGATACCCGCACCTCAGCCGAGATTAAGCTTAGATTCTATGGGTGCAAGCAGCGAGCACATGAGAGTATAAGGGACTATGCACTAAACCTACAAGAGGCCCTGAGAGCCATTAAGCAGACCGACCCTGACGGCGTGGGAAACGAGGACAGGCTGTTGACCGAACAATTTATAGAGGGACTATATTGCAATGCCCACCGAACCCAGTTGCGGGCAATGGCCTTACAGGATCCTCATCTGGACTTTGCACAGTTCAAGGACAGAGCCATCCGGGTGCTCCGAGAACCGGCACCGGGTGGCGTTGTGACCCACAGGCGCCCTACTACCGCTTACCACCAGGAGGCGGCGCCCTTGTCGGCAGGGCCTGTGGGAGCTGACGCGCAGGCTTTGAACAATGACCCGGCTCCAGACCTGCACCATCAGGTCCAAGAGCTAGCTAAAAGCGTTGCTGCGCTAACCCGAACTGTGCAGTCTTTACAGGTTTCCATTCCAGGGAAGATCCAGCTGGCATCCGGACCGGAGGACATCCCGTGGCGTCGACCAAGGAGGACCCCACCGGCCAGAGGAAGACCCAGCGACCGATACAACGAGGACGGACAACCCATCTGCCGCCGCTGCAATCAACCCGGACATATGGCAAGGTACTGTCCTTTAAACTGGCACAACCTGGGGTAGAGGGCCAACCCCCAGGAAAAAGATCACCAGGCCCATCGAACTGGCGCGACAAATATGTGGGAGGACGTCCAGTCTTGCCTGTGGTACTGGATGGCATCCCTATGAGTGCCCTACTGGACACCGGGTCACAGGTCACCACCATCCCGTACGTGCTCTTCAAGCAGTACTGGAATGACTCGGATATAACCCGCTACCCTGACGACGACTTGAGTATTATCGCCAGCAATGGTCAACCCGTGCCACAGATCGGATTCAAAGAGGTGACCATTAAAATCGGTAGAGTCGAACTGGCAGCACAGGGACTGATCATTGTGGACATTGACAAGCGTGAGAGTCACCCAAAGATAACTCTAGGAACTAATGTGATTGAAAATTGTCTTGCAGAGGTGATTTTCATTTTACAGCAGATTGCCAAGAACGCCAGCTCCGGCCAGCAGCGAGTGCTCCAGAAAGAGATCCGGGCACTGATGCGACGGCAACAAGTGGAACTCTCCGGCGGTGAGATTGGTAGCGTAAGAATGTGTGACCCTTTCCCTATTGCCATACCCCCGAAAAGTGAAATGATGATTTGGTGCCGGGCAGCTATTGGTCTGAGAGGTAGAGATTACCAGGCCATGGTAGAGCCAGTCTACTCAGACAGTAGGCCCACCATTTTGACAGCCCGGGGGGTAGTTGATGTACGCCATGGGAGGGTACCCGTTCGCATAATAAATATCGGGAAAAGGGAAGTATACCTGCCCCGGTATGCTTCGCTAGACAAATTATATACTATCAACCAAAATTCTATACAGTCTGTGGAACCCTTGCCTCCATCTCACCCGGAGGAAGGTAACGGCTCTACGAAAGTAATGGAGGATTGGTGTCAGCAACTACATTTGGGTACTGACTCCACTCCCTCCCACCAGAAACAGGGAGTCTACCAGGTGGTTCAAGAGTACGAGAGAGTGTTTAGTAAACACCCGTTAGACTTCGGGCGAGTCAAGGGGGTAGAACACCACATCCCCACGGGAGACCATCCTACCATAAAAGAGAGGTATCGACCCGTACCCCCTGCACACTACCAACACGCCAAGGGGATGCTTAGAGACATGAAGGAGGCTGGGGTAATCAGGGATAGCTGTAGCCCCTGGGCAGCTCCACTAGTCTTGGTCAAAAAGAAAGACAACACCATGAGAATGTGTGTAGATTACCGGAAAATTAACCGTATCACACACAAAGATGCGTACCCCTTACCAAGAATAGAGGAGTCTTTGGCTGCTTTAAAATCTGCTAACTTCTTCTCCACCTTGGATGTCACTAGCGGGTACTGGCAGGTTCCTGTAGCAGAGGCGGACCGGGAGAAGACCGCATTCACCACCCCGATGGGACTTAGCGAGTTTACCTGCATGCCGTTTGGACTCTGCAACGCACCAGGAACCTTCCAGCGACTGATAGAGTGCTGTCTGGGACACCGGAACTTTGAGACGGTCCTGTTATACCTGGACGATGTCATCGTCTACTCCAAGACCTACGAGGACCACCTGAAACACCTGGCGGAAGTGTTCGAAGCTCTGGCAAGTTACGGCCTAAAGGTGAAACCCTCCAAGTGTCACCTCCTGAAGCCAAAGGTGCAGTACCTGGGACACGTGGTGAGTGCTGACGGAGTGGCTCCCGACCCTGATAAGATCACCGCAATTAAGGAATGGCCAAGCCCCTCCAGCGTAAAGGAAGTGAGGCAGTTCCTCGGGTTGGTAGGCTACTACCGAAGGTTCATACCCGGTTTCACCAAGAAGGCAGCTCCTATGCAGGACCTCCTGATAGGCCAGTCCAGGAAGGCCAAGAACCAGAAGCCACCCTTCAGATGGGAGAAGCTGGAAGAAGAGTCCTTCCGCCAGCTGAAGATGGCCCTCACGGGGGATGAAATCCTGGCGTACCCGGATTACAGCCAGCCCTTTATCCTCTACACCGACGCTAGTAACATCGGGCTAGGAGCCGTACTGTCCCAGATCCAGCAGGGGAAAGAACGGGTAATTGCTTACGCCAGCCGAAAACTGCGACCCACCGAAAGAAACCCTGAGAATTACAGCTCATTTAAGCTAGAGTTCCTGGCAGTGGTGTGGGCAGTCACCGAACGCTTTAAGCACTACCTCGCTTCTTCCCGGTTCACCGTGTACACGGATAACAACCCGTTGACACACCTGGACACTGCAAGACTCGGTGCCCTAGAGCAGAGATGGATGGCCCGCTTGTCCAACTATGAGTTTACAATCAAATACCGGGCAGGACGCTCCAATACCAACGCGGACGCCCTGTCCAGGATGCCAAACCTACCGGACGAGGGTGAGGATTCAGAAGATTTGGAAGAGGTCGAACTCCCTGCGTTCCACCGTCATGGGACTATCCAGTATTCCCACCGTGTAAGGGGTAAGCAAGCCGCTACGTTCAACCCCTTACCTCACTACAACTGGGCGGAAACGCAAGACAGTGACCCTGCCGTCCGGCTGGTGAAGGAGATGCTGACTCAGCCAGAAGCTCGCCTTGACCCAGACGCTCCGGAGGAGGCCAAGCAACTGTGGGGAGAGAAGAGTCGACTGTTCCTTTACAAGGGGAAGTTGTGCCGCAGAATGGTTAACTCCCGGACGCATGAACTGATCTGGCAAGTAGTGGTGCCAAGAAGGGACGCAGCTATGGTGATGGAGGCATACCACGACGGGGCTGGGCACTTCGGATGGAAGAAGCTGGAGTTCCTGCTGCGCGGGCGGTTCCATTGGGTAGGCATGAGAGGAACCATCGAGAGGTGGTGCAGAGACTGTGGCCCATGCAACCTAAGAAGGAAGGACCGTGCCAGCCAGAAGACCCCCCTTCAGTCCATCGTCACCCGGCAGCCGTTGGAACTGGTAGCCTTGGATCATGTAAAACTGACCCCAAGCAGAAGTGGCTACGTCTACGCATTAACCATCGTGGATCACTACTTCCGGTTCCTGGTTGTCGTCCCCGTCAAGGACTTAACGGCTCAAACAGCAGCTAGAGCCTTCCAGCAGCACTTCTGCCGTCCACACGGCTACCCAGAGCAGGTGCTGACGGACCAGGGACCTGCCTTTGAAGCGGAGGTCTTCCAAGAGTTCTGTACTCTGTATGGCTGCCGGAAGATCAGGACGACACCCTATCATCCGCAAACTAATGGACTTTGTGAGAAAATGAACCAGGTGGTGATAGATCTTCTAAAAACATTGCCCCTGGAAGAACGCAGTCTGTGGCCTGAGAAGCTGCCCGACCTGGTGGACCTATACAACTACATCCCTGTAGGTTCCACCAACTGTACCCCGGCTTACCTAATGAGGGCAAGACCCGGTAAGCTACCTGTTGACCTGGAGATGGGAGTCCTGACACCCGAGGACACTTCACCGGAAGCAGACTGGGACACAGAGAGGCAGCAGCAGTACCGGAAAGTACAGGAGAGCGTGGAGCGAAGTCTCTGTCTAGCTAGGGAAAGACAAGAGAAAACTTACAACCAGTATGCTCCCGCTGTTCCCTTGGTACCCGGAGAGCAGGTCTTGAAGAGGAAAAGACGGCTCCACAAATTGGACGACCAGTGGGAGAAGGACCCGTACATCGTACTGCCCTCAAGCCACGACAACCCGAAGGTCTGTACCATCAGTAAAGACGGAGGGGAAACCACAACCATTGTATCCCGGGATCACCTGAAGAAGTGTCCCGAACAGCTACGGACTCCTGAAGAGGAACAAGAAGACCCTCGACCCGTAGAGGAAAGGGAAGATGTGGTTAGTACTGTGCTCGGAGACTTCCCTCGGTCCTGGACTCAAGTCAATGGTGCAGTTGTGGTACCCGTCCTCACGTTCCTCCAACCAGCATCCCAAGTACTCACAGAGCAACCGGTAGAGCTGGAAGAACAGCCGGTCCAGGAGGCAGAAGACTCCACACAAGCAGATCAGGAGGATCAACCCTCTGCTTATAGTGAGCCTGCCATACCCCTAGTGAGCCAAAGAGCCTGTAGACAGCTGCCCAGTTTACCCTTGACAGCTCCTACACCCTTGTAGTTCAGGGCCAGACAGTCAGCTCCGTAGGTCCACTAGGGCCACTAAAGGCCAGCTACCCGCACGTTGGAGAATTTGAAGTGTTTAAATTGTTTTATTTGTGGTCACCTGTCTGTTACTTGTAAATAATTATGTGTTTCTAGTTATTTTTAGGAGTCCTTGGTGGATTTACCGGGAATCCTTGTACAATTGGTTGGAGCGTAACTTAGGAATGGACTAAAGACTGTTAAGGACTCGGGGCAGGACAGACCCCTACCTGGTTACGTCTCCCTGTTTTGGTGAAATGGACACCTTGCTTTTCTTCAAAAACTGCACCCGGTTGCGGACACGCCGTGACCATTCTAATATGTTTTTTTTTTCTATTGTACCGTTTCTGTTTGTATTGGTTATGTTTTTCTAAAATATGTTTAGTCCCAGAGTACTAAATTTCACTAGGGGGGAATGTGGCACCCCAGGGGTCTGGTTTCCACAGTAACAGCAGTGTTATGTCTGAGAGCAGGTGGGAGGTCTCTTGGTCAGGAATCCTATGCATGCCACACCTCCTGCCCGGTCCTGGGAGGGGAAGGACTTCCCCTATATAAACCTGGGGCTGAGGCAGGGTTAGAGAAGAGAAGAGTTGAGAAGAAGAGAAGCAGCATAGGAAAGAAAGATCAGGAGCTCTGTGGGAGCAGGCTAAAAGGAATCAGGGGCTGGCAGCTGAAGAGCTCGCCCTGATTGAAGAGTTACTACCGGACCCGGAGTCCGAGGCTGTGGGGATTAACCCAGACCCAGCAGCAGAAACCGCCCGGCAGGGGATTTCAGGTCCTCTGGCCAAGAAACCCGAAGGCACGGTCACACGCGTGGGACCAGCACCGCCGTCGTGGAGCGGAAGCCACTAGAAGGCCCCGAGTCACCGGCCATACGGGTGAGCACCACACGGTACACTCAGGGACGTGGGCTACTTTTACCCGCCTCTAGCAAGGTAGCCAGAAGAGTACGATTAGTTGGGGAGGCCTACAACTCCGCCTGGCCAAGGGGGATCCCATCTGCTCAAGGACTGACCAGGCCCCGACCGCTAGCCAGTACTCCGGGAGGGTCTATCTTTGTCACCAGTAAAGACCCTGAACTACACCGCATCGTCTCTGAGTGGTTCCTGCTACCCCCATCATCCACGTCGGCTGCCCTGAGGCCATACCCCTCCCGTTGGGGGTTATACCATCTACGCTGCACTATCCTACCACCGGCCTCAGCGGTCTGCCCTGCAGCGGCAGCTCCATAGCTGCATTCAACGGGTGGCGTAGTCGTCCTACATCTACTGCTAATACTCAGCCACACAGTTTGACTCCCTGGGCACGGACCGGGTCACCGCCACGAGACTACTACCCCTATCAGATCCGGCTCCGGGTAGGCTCCCGCGTGCGCAACGCTACTCAGCACAGGCCCAGGGGCGCGTCATAAGTATGTCAGTGAAAACTTTCATTAAATATTGGTGATGGTGAAAAAACTGCAGGTGTTGCCTCAATTTTGGCCACTAGTATATACTATGTAAAGAGCTCCTGTGTATAATGTCACTGGTGATCACTGTATTACCTGTATACTGACGATATATACAGAGCTTCTGTGTATAATGTCACTGGTACACTATATTACTAAGTACAGAGCTCCTGTGTATAATGGAACTTATGGTAATATTAGTATTGCGTTTTTTTATTAATGATCAGTATTATAGTATTCGGTCACTATGTGGTGGTAATATGTGATCCCGCCATAGTGTGGAGGTATTTGTTCCTTGTATGTGGTATTATTCAGTCACAATGTGGTGATAATATGTGGTCTAGTCATGGTGTGGCGGTATTTGTTCCTTGTATGTGGTATTATTCTGTTACTATGTGGTAGTAATATGTGGTCTGGTCATGGTGTGGCGTTATTTGTTCCTTGTATGTGGTACTATTGGTCATTTTAAAAAATGTATGTGACACATTCCTTTAAAGAAAAAGAAAAATATACCTAAAAAGAGTATTGAATATTTTAAGACATTTTTAATAGGTTAGAGTATAGTAGGGCCCGGCCAGAAGAGTCTACCTTGTCGTGGGGGCAGACCTGAGGTGGAGGTGGAGCTGTGGTGGAGCCTGGGTAGAGTATCAAGGGGGCCCAAAAATTTTGCCAATATGAGTCCCTGAAATTCCTGGTGGCAGCCCTGGGTCAGAATGCAAGGGTACAGTCCAAATTGTGCACCCTGGCCCTGGGGTCCAAAAGGTCCTTTTGTCCCATATGAGAATACCAAAACTCATTATAGTTGCGGCACTGGTGGAAAATTTGTATTGGGGCCCAAGATTTTCAAGTTACCCCACTGATGTCTATCGAGCCAGGTGGCCGGCCCGGTGCACTGTACATCTCTGCCTAGGAGACCGAAATGGTGGAGCTTGCTGGAGAGGATCGACATGTGGGCAAATTAAGTACAAGCATGCAGCCATGGCGAAGCCTGCAGCAAAAAAAGATAGCCATTGCTTCAGGTCTATGGCATATCAGCACGGGCCTGCCTTATCACCATCGCCCTGGATTTACATTTCAAAGCATTTCTCCACCTTTACATCTAAGACATTCCACACCTGGCTAGGATGGTATGGTCTCTCCAGTCTTTGAACTGGCTTATATTTAATCAGCATATCAATCCTATAGATGGTTAAGCCATTAACTGCTAAATACTCATTATTAGCACTCACAAACATGAGGGGTTTCTTGCCTATAGTCTGATGTAAATATATCATTAGTGCAAATTTTTATTGCCCCCATAATCGCAAAAAAACTCTTTCATACATAAGAAAGAATGATGCAACATTATGCAGTTTAATACTTTAATAAGGGCTTGTTCTCTTTTTTTGCCCTCATGGTACGTTTTCTGACGCTATTGTGATAAGATCGAAACAAAAAAAAGGATATGAATATACCCGAACAAATGTTCACCGAAAAGATTGGCAAATACAGATGCGCCTAAAAGAAATAAATGGATGTTTTTTTTTAAACTGACTGTTCTGCTATAAATATAGGACTGTTTCTGTTGTTTGCTGTAACCACTAAGCTTTCAGTCTTTGTACTGATTTGACAAGCTGTATGCCTCAGATCTGATGTGTAATGGACAAGCTCGGTGCCTCAGATCTGATGTGTAATGGACAAGCTCGGTGCCTCAGATCTGATGTGTAATGGACAAGCTCGGTGCCTCAGATCTGATGTGTAACGGACAAGCTCTGTGCCTCAGATCTGATGTGTAATGGACAAGCTCTGTGCCTCAGTTCTGATGTGTAATGGACAAGCTCGGTGCCTCAGTTCTGATGTGTAATGGACAAGCTCGGTGCCTCAGATCTGATGTGTAATGGACAAGCTCTGTGCCTCAGATCTGATGTGTAATGGACAAGCTCTGTGCCTCAGATCTGATGTGTAATGGACAAGCTCTGTGCCTCAGATCTGATGTGTAATGGACAAGCTCTGTGCCTCAGATCTGATGTGTAATGGACAAGCTCTGTGCCTGAAGTGTACCTGCCATGCTTTTATTGTGCAGCCACTATTTTGTGTATAACTGTCCAGCTGTGCCCTCTTTGAGAAACTGTAACCAGTAAGCTGATTTGCCTCAAGCGGAGTAAAATCTCTTCCAATTAAACCAGCTGTGACTGTAGGTTCGCCAAACTTGGTGTGACGTGGACTAAATGGTTTGCTCTGTGTTCTGACCTGGTCAGCTGCATACTTTGTTATTATCACTCCCTATTCTGCATTTCATGCATGATAATGCCCCGTCTCATGCTGCACATAACACATCTGCATCTCTGGCTGCTATGGGCATAAAAGGGGACAAACTTATGGTGTGGCACCCATGCTTCCCTGACCTCAACCCCATTGAGAACCTCTGGAGCATCATCAAAAGGAGTGTCTATGATGGCGGGAGGCAGTTCACATCTAAGCAACAGCTCTGGGAGGGTATTCTGTCCTCATGCAAAACAATTGAAGCAGAAACCATCCAAAACCTGACAAATTCAATGGACGAGAGAGTTCAGAAGCTCCTTTCAAACAAGCGGTCCTATGTGCAAATGTAACATCACCTAGAATAAAGTTTTGAGTTGAAAACTGATTGATTTCAGTTTGTAATAACCTGCTTATAATTTCAAAAATGACCATTTTTTTTGTTCTTTATTAAAATGAAAAGGTTGAAAACTCTGCTGTGCATAATAATTTGGAACATGCATTTTGAGTGCAGTTTGAGTTTTTTATTTTTTTAAAAATATCCTGTTATCATAGGCAGTTTGTACAAAAACCTTTCAATTGTACTCTAATAGTTATTTGACTGGAAAATTACAATGACTGCAATTCATATAGGTAATTTGGGAAAATCTGAGAAAATATTATTTGCATAATAATTTGGAACACAGTGTATATCAAGAGACTCTTCCTGTTTGCTGTATCTGTCAAGCTCTGTGCCTCAGATTTGATTTCTAACCATCAAGCTCTGTGCCTCAGATCTGATGTGTAACGGAAAAGCTCTGTGCCTCAGATCTGATGTGTAACGGACAAGCTCTGTGCCTCAGATCTGATGTGTAATGGACAAGCTCTGTGCCTCAGATCTGATGTGTAACGGACAAGATCTGTGCCTCAGATCTGATGTGTAACGGACAAGCTCTGTGCCTCAGATCTGATGTGTTACGGACAAGCTCTGTGCCTCAGCTCTGATGAGTAACGGACAAGCTCTTTGCCTCAGATCTGATGTGTAACGGACAAGCTCTGTGCCGCAGATCTGATGTGTAACGGACAAGCTCTGTGCCTCAGATCTGATGTGTAACGGACAAGCTCTGTGCCTCAGATCTGATGTGTAATGGACAAGCTCTGTGCCTCAGTTCTGATGTGTAACGGACAAGCTCTGTGCCTCAGATCTGATGTGTAACGGACAAGCTCTGTGCCTCAGATCTGATGTATAACGGACAAGCTCTGTGCCTCAGATCTGATGTGTAACAGACAAGCTCTGTGCCTCAGATGTAATGTGTAACGGACAAGCTCTGTGCCTCAGATCTGATGTGTAATGGACAAGCTCTGTGCCTCAGATCTGATGTGTAACGGACAAGCTCTGTGCCTCAGATCTGATGTGTAACGGACAAGCTCTGTGCCTCAGATCTGATGTGTAACGGACAAGCTCTGTGCCTCAGATCTGATGTATAAGGGACAAGCTCTGTGCCTCAGATCTGATGTATAAGGGACAAGCTCTGTGCCGCAGATCTGATGTGTAACAGACAAGCTCTGTGCCTCAGATGTAATGTGTAACGGACAAGCTCTGTGCCTCAGATCTGATGTGTAACGGACAAGCTCTGTGCCTAAGATCTGATGTGTAACGGACAAGCTCTGTGCCTCAGATCTGATGTGTAACGGACAAGCTCTGTGCCTCAGATCTGATGTGTAACGGACAAGCTCTGTGCCTCATATCTGATGTGTAACGGACAAGCTCTGTGCCTCAGTTCTGATGTGTAACGTACAAGCTCTGTGCCTCAGTTCTGATGTGTAACGGACAAGCTCTGTGCCTCAGTTCTGATGTGTAACGGACAAGCTCTGTGCCTCAGTTCTGATGTGTAATGGACAAGCTTTGTGCCTCAGTTCTGATGCGTAATAGACAAGCTCTGTGCCTCAGTTCTGATATGTAACGGACGAGCTCTGTGCTTGAGATCTGATGTGTAACGGACAAGCTCTGTGCCTCACTTCTGATGTATAATAGAGAAGCTCTGTGCCCCAGTTCTGATGTGTAACAGACAAGCTCTGTGCCCCAGTTCTGATGTGTAACGGACAAGCTCTGTGACTCAGTTCGGATGTGTAACGGACAAGCTCTGTGCCTCAGATCTGATGTATAACGGACAAGCTCTGTGCCTCAGATCTGATGTATAAGGGACAAGCTCTGTGCCTCAGATCTGATGTGTAACAGACAAGCTCTGTGCCTCAGATGTAATGTGTAACGGACAAGCTCTGTGCCTCAGATCTGATGTGTAACGGACAAGCTCTGTGCCTAAGATCTGATGTGTAACGGACAAGCTCTGTGCCTCAGATCTGATGTGTAACGGACAAGCTCTGTGCCTCAGATCTGATGTGTAACGGACAAGCTCTGTGCCTCATGTAACGGGTCTGGGAGGCGGAACCTCTGAGCTACTATACAAGGGGGCGGTCCTTGTAAGGGAGCGGGTGGCGACCAGGGAAGACGGGCAGGAAGTCACAGCAGGTGACCGGGACAGTCTCAGAGTGAACGGGCTGGAGGTCACGGCAAGTGACCGGGGCAGTCTCTGGATGAACGGGCAGATGGTCACGGCAAGTGACCGGGGCAGTCTCTGGATGAACGGGCAGATGGTCACGGCAAGTGACCGGGGCAGTCTCTGAATGAACGGGCAGATGGTCACGGCAAGTGACCGGGGCAGTCTCTGGATGAACGGGCAGATGGTCACGGCAAGTGACCGGGGCAGTCTCTGGGTAAAGGGTTGGTACGACCTGTGGCGGCTGATGATAGACGTGAGCTCCCAGGTGAGCAGGCGAGAGTCTCTGGATGAACGGGTGGTCACAGCATGTGACGGCGGAGCCTCCAGGAAGACCAACAGACAGGCGGCAGATGAGCGCTCCCAGGTGAGCGGGCAGAAGTCTCTGGACAGGCGGGTGGTCACAGCACGTGACGGCAGAGCCTCCAGGTAGGCTAGCAGACAGGCAGCAGATGAGCGCTCCCAGGTGAGCGGGCAGGAGTCACTGGACAGGCAGGTGGTCACAGCACGTGACGGCGGAGCCTCCAGGTAGGCTAGCAGGCAGGTAGCAGATGTGTGCTCCCAGGTGAGCAGGCAAGCTGGTCCATAGACAGACTGACAGGAGTTGGAAGGCAGACCGTCGGACCTCAGGCAAGCAGGCAGGTGGCTGAAGTGCGCTCCCAGGTGAGCGGACAGGCTGGTCCTTAGACAGACTGACAGGAGTAGTAAGGCAGACCGTCGGACCTCAAACTAGCAGGCAGGTAGCAGATAATCAGGCAGGAAAAGACAGCAAGCTGGCAGGAATCTGGCAGGTATCTGGCAGGTAACTGGCAACGGGACCTGAGGGCTGAAGCAGAGTAGTGAACAGTGCAACAACATTGCTCGGGCACCTCCATTTTGGAGGAGGTGCCTTATATATGGTGAAGTCCTCCGGCCATTGGCCGGGGATTCCTTAGGACGGCGCGCTCGGCCCCTTTAAGAGGGAGGGAGAGCGCGCGCGCCCTAAGCACAGTGGCCGGGAAGGAGCGCGCGCTGCCAGCAGAGCGGGAGGAGGACGCCGGGCACGGAGCAGGGAGGTGAGGGGAACAGCGTCCCTGCCTAGCAGAGGGCAGGGACGCCGGCGCTACAGTACCCCCCCCTTTAGGCCCCCCCTTTTTTAGGCCAGACAGAAATTTAGCAAGGATAAGAGGGGCATGGATGTTCTCCCGGGGCTCCCACGTTCTCTCCTCAGGACCAAACCCCTTCCAATCTACTAGAAAAAAGGTCTTTCCTCTTACCCTTTTGGTGGCAAGAATGTTCTCTACCTCAAACTCGTCCTCAGCAGAAACCGGAGCAGGAGGCGTACCTGTAGACTTGGAAAAAGAGTTAAGTACCACAGGTTTGAGGAGAGATACATGGAAGGAGTTAGGGATCCGTAAGTTGGCCGGGAGTTTCAATTTATAGGCCACCGGGTTGATCTGACTGATGACCTCCAGGGGGCCGATGAACCGAGGCCCTAACTTGTAAGAAGGTATCTTGAGTCGGACATATTTAGATGAGAGCCAGACTTTATCTCCGGGACGAAATTGTGGAGGATCCAGGCGTTTTTTGTCAGCGTGTCTTTTCATCCGTTCGGACGACTGAAGGAGTGCGGATCGGGTACTCTCCCAAATGGAGGAAAATTTGCCAACGAGAGATTCCGCAGCCGGGTTGTCCACAGAGGTGGAGACAGGAAAAGGAATCCGAGGATGCTGACCGAAGACTACAAAAAACGGGGATTTGGAGGAGGATTCGCTCTCGTGATTGTTATAAGAGAACTCGGCCCATGGTAGGAGATCCACCCAGTCTGAATGGTGGGCATTAACGAAGTGCCGGAGGTAACTGGTCAGGTTCTGATTGATCCGCTCCACTTGACCATTGGACTGTGGGTGGTAAGCGGAAGAGAAGTCCAGGGTGACGTCTAGCAGTTTACAAGTGGCTCTCCAGAAGCGTGAGGTGAACTGTACCCCACGATCCGACACGATGTGGAGGGGCAGACCATGAAGACGGAAGATGTGACGAATAAAGTCTTTAGCTAGCTCGGGTGCAGACGGGAGGCCTGGCAGGGGAACGAAATGAGCCATCTTGGAGAAGCGGTCAGCGACCACCCAAATGACCGTACAACCGGCAGAGACTGGGAGGTCTGTTATAAAGTCCATTGCTATATGCTGCCAGGGGGCAGCAGGTACTGGGAGCGGAAGGAGGCGACCGGCTGGCAAATGTCTCGGAACCTTGTTGCGGGCGCAGGACACACAGGCAGAAACAAAGTCTATTACGTCCTTGTGCAGGGTAGGCCACCAGTAGTGCCGGGTAATAAGCTGGAGGGTCTTTTTCTGACCGGCATGGCCAGCCAGTTTAGACGAGTGACCCCAGTGAAGGATCTTCTCCCGATCAGGTACTGATACGAACGTCTTTCCGGGAGGGAGACGATTTAGACTCACGGGAGCCACCTGCATTACTCTGGCGGGATCGATGATGTGTTTCGGATCTTCCTCGAGATCAGACACCAGAAAGGATCGAGACAAGGCGTCCGCCTTGACGTTTTTGTCAGCCGGGCGAAAATGAAGAACAAAATCAAAGCGAGCAAAAAACAAGGACCACCGGGCTTGGCGCGGGTTAAGTCTCTGGGCATGCTGGAGATAAGCCAAGTTCTTGTGGTCAGTGTAAATTATTACCGGGTGAAGAGCCCCCTCGAGCAGGTAACGCCACTCCTCCAATGCCAGTTTGATGGCCAATAACTCTCGGTCTTCTATGGAATAATTGCGCTCTGAGGAGGAGAAGAGTTTAGAGAAGAAGCCGCAAGTTACCATCCTCCCAGAAGATGATTTTTGAGTAAGTACCGCTCCGGCTCCAGAGGAGGAGGCGTCAACTTCCAGGAAGAACTGCTTGTTGCCGTCCGGGCGATGCAGCACCGGGGCGGAAGAGAAGGCCTGTTTTATGGAAAGAAAGGCCTCCTCTGCTTCGGGCGGCCACTCTTTGGGATTAGTACCCTTACGGGTGAGCGCGGAAATTGGGACAGTCCGGGAAGAGAAGTGTGGTATGAAGAGGCGGTAGTAGTTGGCGAAGCCCAGGAACCGCTGAATGGCCTTCAACCCCTCCGGTCGAGGCCATTTCTCGATGGCAGACAGTTTCTCTGGATCCATTCGTAGGCCGGTCTGAGAAATAATGTAGCCCAAAAACGGAAGCGAGGTCTGCTCAAAGAGGCACTTCTCGTATTTAGCGAAGAGGTGATTCTGCCTGAGCCTGAGCAGGACCTGACGAACGTCCCTCCGGTGAGTCTGGAGATCCGGAGAGAAGACCAAGATGTCGTCCAGGTACACCACTACGCAGGAGTAGAGAAGGTCCCGGAAGATGTCATTGACCAACTCTTGAAAGACGGCAGGAGCGTTACAGAGACCAAAGGGCATTACCTGATATTCATAGTGGCCGTCCCGGGTGTTGAATGCCGTCTTCCATTCATCCCCCTGACGGATACGAACCAGGTTGTACGCCCCACGGAGGTCCAGTTTGGTGAAGATTCTAGCCCCTCTCAGACGATCAAATAACTCCGGAATGAGCGGAAGGGGGTACTTATTCTTCACCGTGATTTGGTTAAGGCCTCTATAGTCTATACAGGGACGGAGAGAGCCGTCCTTCTTTTTTACGAAGAAGAAGCCTGCTCCCGCCGGGGAGGTGGATTTCCGGATGAATCCCCTGGCCAGATTCTCCTCAATATATTCGGACATCGACCGGGTCTCAGCAGCGGATAATGGATAAATACGCCCACGGGGAGGAGTAGTACCGGGTAACAGGTCGATAGGGCAGTCGTATGGTCTATGAGGGGGTAGTGTCTCTGCTTCCTTTTTATTAAAGACATCAGCATAAGACCAATAAGGAATCGGAAGTCCAGGTAGATTAGCTGGGGTAGGAGAAGGACGGACGGGATGGACAGGAACCAGACAGGTCTTATGGCAGTCCTGTCCCCAGCGAAGGACTTCTCCGGTCTGCCAGTCAAGCACGGGTGCATGTCTCTGGAGCCAAGGTAGACCTAGCAAGAGGGCGTGAGAGAGTCCAGGCAGAACATGAAAGGAGATACTCTCAGAATGCAGCATTCCCACCTGTAGAGTAATGGATTCGGTGATGAGTTGGATGGGGCGTGGTAAGAGACCCCCATCCATGGCAGCAACAGACAAGGGTACAGCCAGAGGTTTGGTGGGGATGCGGTATTTCTCTACCAGGGACTGTGAAATAAGATTCCCGGCTGCTCCAGAGTCCAGTTGGGCTAGTTCGAAATAACGGTTCTCCCCGCAGACGATTGAAACTGACAGCAGCAGAGATGGAGAGGATTTATTCTTGTCTAGGTCGACCTCTCTGAGCGAACCTAGACACAGGCGTTTCCCGACCTCTCTGGGCAGGCACGGATCCGGTGCTCCTTACTGCCACAGTAGAAGCAGCTCCCCTCGGCACGGCGTAAGTCCTGACGGGTTTTGACCATCTTGGTCTGGTCGACCTGCATAGACTCAGGAGAGTGTACCTGGGGAGAGACGGAGGGAGTGACGGGTTTCTGAAAGGTAGGAGCTAGACGTGGAAACCTCCTCTCACGGGTGACCTCTTTGGCACGCTCCTGGAACCGTAGGTCAATCCGGGTGGCAAGAGTTATTAGGTCATCGAGAGTGGTAGGAATGTCCCGACCGGCAAGTTCATCTTTAATACGGCCGGACAGACCCTCCCAGAAGACGGATACCAGAGCGTCGTTATCCCAGGCCAGCTCCGAGGCAAGGGTACGGAACCGTATGGCATATTGGCCCACGGTGAGACTTCCCTGACGGAGGCGTAGCAGAGATGATGCGGATGAGGTCTTCCGTCCGGGTTCGTCGAAGACTTTCCGGAAAGCCGTGAAGAAGGCAGGCAAGTCGGACACCAGGGGGTCTCCTCTCTCCCATAGAGGATTTAGCCAGGCCAGGGCCTCCCCGGTGAGATGGGACATGATGAAGGCAATTTTGGCCCGGTCGGAGTTAAACTGGTGGGACAATAGTTCAAAGTGCAGGGTGCACTGATTTATGAAGCCCCGAGCCTGGGCGGAGTCGCCTCCGAAGCGAGGAAGTGCAGAAAGCCGGGGTCCGGGGTAGGATACCATGGTATTGGTGGGCAGCGGAGCTGCCGGGTTGCGAGTCATGGCACTGGCGGTGGTTGCTGGTGGAGCAGTCAGAGTATCCAGGCGAGAATTGACATTCCGCAGGTGACCCAGGATGGACTCCTGTTGGGACCTCTGACGGGACAGTTCATGACAGAGGTCCGAGAGCGAGGGAGCTTGGGTGCCACCGGGTTCCATGGCCCGAGCAAACTGTAACGGGTCTGGGAGGCGGAACCTCTGAGCTACTATACAAGGGGGCGGTCCTTGTAAGGGAGCGGGTGGCGACCAGGGAAGACGGGCAGGAAGTCACAGCAGGTGACCGGGACAGTCTCAGAGTGAACGGGCTGGAGGTCATGGCAAGTGACCGGGGCAGTCTCTGGATGAACGGGCAGATGGTCACGGCAAGTGACCGGGGCAGTCTCTGGATGAACGGGCAGATGGTCACGGCAAGTGACCGGGGCAGTCTCTGAATGAACGGGCAGATGGTCACGGCAAGTGACCGGGGCAGTCTCTGGATGAACGGGCAGATGGTCACGGCAAGTGACCGGGGCAGTCTCTGGGTAAAGGGTTGGTACGACCTGTGGTGGCTGATGATAGACGTGAGCTCCCAGGTGAGCAGGCGAGAGTCTCTGGATGAACGGGTGGTCACAGCATGTGACGGCGGAGCCTCCAGGAAGACCAACAGACAGGCGGCAGATGAGCGCTCCCAGGTGAGCGGGCAGAAGTCTCTGGACAGGCGGGTGGTCACAGCACGTGACGGCAGAGCCTCCAGGTAGGCTAGCAGACAGGCAGCAGATGAGCGCTCCCAGGTGAGCGGGCAGGAGTCACTGGACAGGCAGGTGGTCACAGCACGTGATGGCGGAGCCTCCAGGTAGGCTAGCAGGCAGGTAGCAGATGTGTGCTCCCAGGTGAGCAGGCAAGCTGGTCCATAGACAGACTGACAGGAGTTGGAAGGCAGACCGTCGGACCTCAGGCAAGCAGGCAGGTGGCTGAAGTGCGCTCCCAGGTGAGCGGACAGGCTGGTCCTTAGACAGACTGACAGGAGTAGTAAGGCAGACCGTCGGACCTCAGACTAGCAGTCAGGTAGCAGATAATCAGGCAGGAAAAGACAGCAAGCTGGCAGGAATCTGGCAGGTATCTGGCAGGTAACTGGCAACGGGACCTGAGGGCTGAAGCAGAGTAGTGAACAGTGCAACAACATTGCTCGGGCACCTCCATTTTGGAGGAGGTGCCTTATATATGGTGAAGTCCTCCGGCCATTGGCCGGGGACTCCTTAGGACGGCGCGCGCGGCCCCTTTAAGAGGGAGGGAGAGCGCGCGCGCGCCCTAAGCACAGTGGCCGGGAAGGAGCGCGCGCTGCCAGCAGAGCGGGAGGAGGACGCCGGGCACGGAGCAGGGAGGTGAGGGGAACAGCGTCCCTGCCTAGCAGAGGGCAGGGACGCCGGCGCTACACCTCATATCTGATGTGTAACGGACAAGCTCTGTGCCTCAGTTCTGATGTGTAACGGACAAGCTCTGTTCCTCAGTTCTGATGTGTAACGGACAAGCTCTGTGCCTCAGTTCTCATGTGTAACGGACAAGCTCTGTACCTCAGTTCTGATGTGTAACGGACAAGCTCTGTGCCTCGGTTCTGATGTATAATGGAAAAGCTTTGTCCCTCAGTTCTGATGTGTAATGGACAAGCTTTGTGCCTCAGTTCTGATGCGTAATAGACAAGCTCTGTGCCTCAGTTCTGATATGTAACGGACGAGCTCTGTGCTTGAGATCTGATGTGTAACGGACAAGCTCTGTGCCTCACTTCTGATGTATAATAGAGAAGCTCTGTGCCCCAGTTCTGATGTGTAACGGACAAGCTCTGTGCCCCAGTTCTGATGTGTAACGGACAAGCTCTGTGCCCCAGTTCTGATGTGTAACGGACAAGCTCTGTGACTCAGTTCGGATGTGTAATGGACAAGCTCTGTGCCTCAGTTCGGATGTGTAACGGACAAGCTCTGTGCCTCAGTTCTGATTTGTAATAGACATGCTCTGTGCCCCAGTTCTGATGTGTAACGGACAAGCTCTGTGCCTCAGATCTGATGTGTAACGGACAAGCTCTGTGCCTCAGATCTGATGTGCAACCACCAAGCGTTATTCCTACATCCCAAATTTACCTGCTCTGCCTCGTATCACCATTTGTTGTGTAAGCACTATCTCTTTGCCACTATTCCATGCACCGTGAAATTGTGTCCTCTTTAAAAAACTGTAACCAATAAGCTGATTTGCCTGAAGTTAAGTAAAATCTGATCTCGTTAAAACCAGCCGTGAGTTTGGTAAGATATTTGGAGCCAAAGACCAAGCAGAAAAACAGAGTCTCTAACATAATAGTTTTCTCTGAAAGCTAGCAGGCAACCAATATCATCGCCCTCGCAGTTCCAGCAGGGACTGTATCTGAGCTTTTCTATTCTACAAAAATGTAGAACGATGCAATGCAAAAATGATTGCTCAGTCTTGAGTAGCATTTACAGTTATTAGAGTTTTAATGGGGTAAATGCACTTAACCTCAACTTTCCTAAAACTTTTTAAAGCCATCTTTAGTTAACCATAGTTTTTTGAGGATGGGGGGGGGGAACTCCGAGGAAAGCTGCAGGATGAGACAGAGTTCAGGGGCTTGGAATCTCCTCGAGTGGGTGTGGTTTGTGGTTAGACCTCAGCAAAGAATGGAGTCCATTCACTACTGTATGAATTGAAATTCTGACCCCGTTCTGTATCTTAGCCCAACCTAATTATAAAACTAGCGTCTAAATTTCATTTTTTGCTGTGATGCATATTATTACTCCTCGGGGAAAGAGAAAAAAAAGAAAAGAAAAAGCAATTGAACAGAATGGTGAATTGTTTACGGTGACCCGCGGGCGACACGTGGAATACATTATAGAGAGCTGCGTACTGTTATTGTATTTGCTGACCCTATTTGAGGTTAAACATCCGGGTCCTTTGAAAAATCAACAAGTC
The DNA here is from genome assembly GCF_046119375.1 of Phyllobates terribilis. Classification (NCBI taxonomy): domain Eukaryota; kingdom Metazoa; phylum Chordata; class Amphibia; order Anura; family Dendrobatidae; genus Phyllobates; species Phyllobates terribilis. Next base: position 702,720,549 of record NW_027362763.1, on the reverse strand, counting down.
CGACTTACACAGAAGAAATAAGTGCCAGATTGGATTGTGTTGGATAAATGAAGTTCTGTCCATTGTCGACATAATCAGCAAATATCAAATATATTCTTTGTTTTTTAATTTTACTTTGTGAAATAGAGAAAAAAAATCAGATGATAACCGGAAACCATCAGCAAGTAGGTTAACGGCTCATCATAATTCTTGGTTCTCATTCACACGTCAGTATTTTTGATCAGTATTTGTATGCCAAAACCAGGAGTGTCTCCAAAACACAGAACACCGTCAATCTTTCAATTATAGTTTTCTCTGTAAATTCCAAATCTGGTTTTGGCATATAAACACAGATACAAAAATATTGGTGTGTGAATGAGTCCTAAGTCTGGTTTAATACGGCAGTTTTAAAATTAAAAATCCCCCATCTTCTCTGTGCTAACATCTCCAGTCTGGGGAGAGTCGGCAAGTCCTTTCCAAATCGATGGCCAATTTGTATGGAGGCTTTTAACATATCAAAAAATATGCAACTTTTTGAGACTGAGGGGATTTATTATGGGTTGCATGCTGCTTTTTGTATTTTTTGTTAATAATAACATTTAAAAAATGTGATTAAATTGAATTAAATAAATTAATAATAATAAAATTAAATACAAAAAATAAAAGTAGAAAAATGTTGCACGTCTGCACAGAGATCTCGCACCTTTTAACATCCGCCTTTTTTCTTTATTAGCCCGAAGAGGCAAGGTTAACTGCAACCCAGCAAATTTACCATATATGCTCGAGTATGAGCCGACCCAAATATAAGCCGAGGCACCTAATTTTACCACAAAAAACTGGGAAAATGTATTGACTTGAGTATAAGCCTAGGGTGGGAAATGCAGCAGCTACCGGTAAATTTCAAAAATAAACTTTTATCACTCTTCTCCCTCATCCCCATCATTGTCTCCCCACCTCCCTCATTGTTCTCCCCCACCTCCATCATTGTCTCCCACACCTCCATCATCATTGTTGTCCCTCATCCCCATCATTGTCATCTCCCCCATCCCCATCTGTTATGCACACGCCCGGGCTAAGCGGCGTGTGCGTGGGATTGGTAGTGATTCCACTGGACCGTGCCGGAGAGTGAATGCCTGGAGGGGCGTGACTAAGTATTCACCCGATCCGACCAGGGTCGCACGACGGCATACGACGCCAGTGCACCAAGGAGGAACCGAGCAGAGGGACCAGGTGCTACTCCAGGACAGACCCCGGACACGGCTGTTGACCCACACAGGGGAATACAGGAACAGGCTGGTAGGCTGGCACACAGACTGGTGGGTATAGGCAGGCACGACTGGTATGCAGGCAGGCGGGTATGCAGGCAGGGGGGTAAAGGCAAGCACAGCTAGAGTGCAGACAGGAAGGCACTAGCAGGTAGGAACACAGGCGGGATAGGACCCAGTACACACCGGGACTCAGGAACAATACAGGCAGAGGGTTACAGGCAAGCACTGCTAGAGTGCAGACAAGGCTGAGCAGGGAGGACAGGGCTCTGTTCACACGGAACAGACAGGAAGGGAAAGACAGAGCCAGATACTCACACAGTACTTGCAGAGAAAACAAGCAGGAGTTAGGTACGAGTTCAGATTCTGCAGAAAAAGGAAGGGAACGGACATAGAGGCAAAACAGGTAAAGGACAGGAGAGTGTTCAGACTGGAACTGAGTGTACGGCGGAGACCGACACTGCAGCGGGATACAGGAGCGGGTCTGGGAATACGGCCCCCAGAGAGGCGGAACGAACAGGCAAGGAGCGTGTTCAGACAGGACAGACAAAAGAACACAGAAAGGACTCAGTTCAGACACGGGAACTAATACCGCAAAGCAGGAGACATACAGGACTTAGTTCAGACACGGGAACTAATACCGCAAAGCAGGAGACATACAGGACTCAGTTCAGACACGGGAACTGATACAAAAAGCAGGAGACATACAGGACTTAGTTCAGACACGGGAACTAATACCGCAAAGCAGGAGAAATACAGGACTCAGTTCAGACACGGGAACTGATACAAAAAGCAGGAGACATACAGGACTCAGTTCAGACACGGGAACTGATACAAAAAGCAGGAGACATACAGGACTCAGTTCAGACACGGGAACTAATACCGAAAAGCAGGAGACATACAGGACTTAGTTCAGACACGGGAACTAATACCGCAAAGCAGGAGACAAACAGGACTAAGTTCAGACAGGCCTGGAAATACAGCCTCCAGGAAAGGCAGACAAGGAAACAAAGACGGGACCTGGCACCTTCAGAGTGCAAGCACACACTGAAGGAAAACACTATGCTCAGGCAGGGATAGAAGGGAGCTGCTGAGCTATATACCAAGTGTCAGACAGCAATAGGCTGAGGACGCACAAGGGGTGTGACCCACAGCAGGTACAAAAAGCAGGAAGTGATCGGGCGCCGCCCTTAAGCAGCAGAGACAGACACAAACAGACAGCATGGAGGGAAGCCAGAGAGACATTCCGGACAGGAGATCAAGTGCGCGCTCCTGCACAGTGGGAAATGGACCACTATGCAAGGACGCCGCCAGGTATGTTACAGTACCTCCCCCCTTACGCCCCCTCTTCTTCAGACCTGCCAGAATCTTCCGCAGGGAATTCGAGGACCAGTCGTTCACTGGGTTGGAGGGGGACAGAGACTTGAGGGTAATCTCTGCTTCGAGGTACATCTTGTCAAGCTCACAGGAAAAAATAGACGGGTTATCAGGTACATAATGAGGAAAAGTCACTGTCTCTTTGTTATCTGGTGGTACCCCGGAGGATTCAGGAAACAACTGGAGGTCCTCCGCCGGGTCAGAGGAGTGCAGAGGCTCAGAGAAAACAACTGCTTCAGAGTACACTAGGTCGGACTCACTGGAGGAAGCAGGCGAGGTATCGGGTACCGAATATAGGAAAGTCTCTGTCCATTCACCACCAGGTGGCACCCCGAAGGGTTCTGAACACAACTGGAGGTCCTCCGCCTGGTCGGAGGGGTGTAGAGACTCGGGAGTAACCTCTGCTTCGGAGTACACTAGGTTGGACTCACTGGAGGAAGCAGGCGAGGTATCGGGTACCGAGTATAGGAAAGTCTCTGTCCATTCACCACCAGGTGGCACCCCGAAGGGTTCTGAACACAACTGGAGGTCCTCCGCCTGGTCGGAGGGGTGTAGAGACTCGGGAGTAACTTCTGCTTCGGAGTACACTAGGTTGGACTCACTGGACGAAGCGAGCGAGGTATCAGGTACAGAGTATAGGAGAGTCTCTGTCCTTTCGTTACCAGGTAGCACCCCGAAGGGTTCAGGAGACAACTGGAGATCCTCCGCCTGGTCGGAGGGGTGTAGATACTCGGAGGTAACTACCACTTTGGGGTACCCATTGTCAGGCTCACAGGACGAAGCGGACAAAGTATTGAGTACCGGGTGTAGAGAAGTCTCTCTCCATTTGTCATCGAGTGGTATCCCGGAGGATTCAGGAGGCAACAGGGGATCCTCCGCCAGGTAGTAGAGGTGCACAGACTCAGAGGTAACCACAGCTTTGGAGCATCCTTGGACATGCACACCGGTTAAAGAGAGAGAAGCATCTGATGCCGGGTGCAGGAAGTTCTCCTGTGTGGAGTCTGGATGGGCAGAAGTCTCTTCGGGCAGGAGAACTGGTGCACTACCCACGCACATTACCCATTGGGGTTTCTCCGGGATACAGGGAGATGAAGCTTCAGTAGGGACTTCAAGGTTGGGGTCAGGAGGTCTCAGGGAGGACAGACCCTGGCGTGACGGCTTGCCTCTACGTCTAGCACGTCTGGACTGCCTCTTGAGGTTGAGAGAAGTATTCCGGAAAGCGTAGTCACCCTGTGAGGATTCTGGGTGGGCAGTAGTCTCATTGGGCTGGAGGACTATTGCGCTACCCACACACATTACCCATCGGGGCTGCTCCGGGATATTGGGAGGTGAAGCTTCAGCAGGAGCCTCCGGATTAGGATCATCGAAGACCATTAGAAAGGCCACCAGGAAGGCCATTAGGTCCCGGAGGATCGGATCCTGTGTTTCATATAGGGGGTTGATCCATTCCAAGGCATCACCCGCCAGGTAAGACATCATAAAGGCCACTTTAGCCCAATCGGAAGGAAAGTAGAGAGGGTAGGCCTTAAAGTGTAGCATGCATTGCTCCACAAATGCACGACACTGTCTTGGATCCCCATAGTAACGTGGCGGATCCGCAGGAACGAGGGCTGATAGATCCATCTGGACGGGTGCGTAACTCGCCTGGAACTCAGCTAAAGGGGGAAAAAAATTTATTTATTTTATTTTAATGCATGTATTCGCTGGAAAAACTTCTCAAAGAGCGAAGGCCGTGGGGCTCAACGGGAACCATGGCCTGAGCATGCTGTTATGCACACGCCCGGGCTAAGCGGCGTGTGCGTGGGATTGGTAGTGATTCCACTGGACCGTGCCGGAGAGTGAATGCCTGGAGGGGCGTGACTAAGTATTCACCCGATCCGACCAGGGTCGCACGACGGCATACGACGCCAGTGCACCAAGGAGGAACCGAGCAGAGGGACCAGGTGCTACTCCAGGACAGACCCCGGACACGGCTGTTGACCCACACAGGGGAATACAGGAACAGGCTGGTAGGCTGGCACACAGACTGGTGGGTATAGGCAGGCACGACTGGTATGCAGGCAGGCGGGTATGCAGGCAGGGGGGTAAAGGCAAGCACAGCTAGAGTGCAGACAGGAAGGCACTAGCAGGTAGGAACACAGGCGGGATAGGACCCAGTACACACCGGGACTCAGGAACAATACAGGCAGAGGGTTACAGGCAAGCACTGCTAGAGTGCAGACAAGGCTGAGCAGGGAGGACAGGGCTCTGTTCACACGGAACAGACAGGAAGGGAAAGACAGAGCCAGATACTCACACAGTACTTGCAGAGAAAACAAGCAGGAGTTAGGTACGAGTTCAGATTCTGCAGAAAAAGGAAGGGAACGGACATAGAGGCAAAACAGGTAAAGGACAGGAGAGTGTTCAGACTGGAACTGAGTGTACGGCGGAGACCGACACTGCAGCGGGATACAGGAGCGGGTCTGGGAATACGGCCCCCAGAGAGGCGGAACGAACAGGCAAGGAGCGTGTTCAGACAGGACAGACAAAAGAACACAGAAAGGACTCAGTTCAGACACGGGAACTAATACCGCAAAGCAGGAGACATACAGGACTTAGTTCAGACACGGGAACTAATACCGCAAAGCAGGAGACATACAGGACTCAGTTCAGACACGGGAACTGATACAAAAAGCAGGAGACATACAGGACTTAGTTCAGACACGGGAACTAATACCGCAAAGCAGGAGAAATACAGGACTCAGTTCAGACACGGGAACTGATACAAAAAGCAGGAGACATACAGGACTCAGTTCAGACACGGGAACTAATACCGAAAAGCAGGAGACATACAGGACTTAGTTCAGACACGGGAACTAATACCGCAAAGCAGGAGACAAACAGGACTAAGTTCAGACAGGCCTGGAAATACAGCCTCCAGGAAAGGCAGACAAGGAAACAAAGACGGGACCTGGCACCTTCAGAGTGCAAGCACACACTGAAGGAAAACACTATGCTCAGGCAGGGATAGAAGGGAGCTGCTGAGCTATATACCAAGTGTCAGACAGCAATAGGCTGAGGACGCACAAGGGGTGTGACCCACAGCAGGTACAAAAAGCAGGAAGTGATCGGGCGCCGCCCTTAAGCAGCAGAGACAGACACAAACAGACAGCATGGAGGGAAGCCAGAGAGACATTCCGGACAGGAGATCAAGTGCGCGCTCCTGCACAGTGGGAAATGGACCACTATGCAAGGACGCCGCCAGGTATGTTACACCATCATTGTCTCCCTCACCTCCATCATTTTTCTCTCCACCTCCATCATTGTCTCCCCCACCTCCATTATTGTTCTGCCCCACCTCCATCATTGTCTCCTCACCTCCATCATCATTGTTCTCTCTCATCCCCATCATTGTCATCTCACCCATCTCCATCATTGTCATCTCCCCCACCTCCATCATTGTTCTCCCCCACCTCCATCATCATTGTTCTCCCTCATCCCCATCATTGTCATCTCCCACATCCCCATCATTGTTCTTCTTCATCCCCATCATTGTCATCTCCCGACCTCCATCATTGTTCTCTCCACCTCCATCTTTGTCTTCCCCACCTCCATTATTGTTCTGCCCCACCTCCATCATTGTTCTCCCCACCTCCATCATCATTGTTCTCTCTCATCCCCATCATTGTCATCTCCACCACCTCCATCATTGTTCTCACCCACCTCCATCACTGTTCTCCCCCACCTCCATCATTGTCTCCCCCACCTCCATCATCATTGTTCTCCCTCATCCCGATCATTGTCATCTCCCCACCTCCATCATTGTTCTCTCCACCTCCATCTTTGTCTTCCCCACCTCCATTATTGTTCTGCCCCACCTCCATCATTGTCTCCCCACCTCCATCATCATTGTTCTCTCTCATCCCCATCGTTGTCATCTCCACCACCTCCATCATTGTTCTCACCCACCTCCATCACTGTTCTCCCCCACCTCCATCATTGTCTCCCCCACCTCCATCATCATTGTTCTCCCTCATCCCGATCATTGTCATCTCCCCCACCTCCATCATTGTTCTCTCTCACCTATATCATTGTCCTGGACCTCTCCCCAGTATATTAGTAAAGAAACAAACAAAAAAAAAACCACTCACCTCTCAGCCCGTTCCCCCACAGCATTGTCTCTCTGACACAGGCTCACACTTCATGATGATACCATCAAGCCACGTGTGACTGTGTCGGGGAGAAAGTGCTGGGCAGGAAGTAGACAATGGATCCCTGCAACTACCCTCTGCTGCCATTTTCTCCTGCCCGCCGCACACGATGAGGGCAATCTGGCCATGGGCCCCCCCAGAGCCTCGGGCTCTGAGAAGAGGCCAGATTGCCCTCATTATTAGCCGCCCTGCAAGGACTCCCTCCATCTCCGGGCCCCGGTATTATGTCCGCCCCTGCTCACTCGAGTATAAACCAAGGGAGTCTTTTTCAGCATAAAAAATGTGCTGAAAAAGTCGGCTTATACACGAGTATATACGGTACTTTAATTTATGCCAGAAATTGTGGTAAATTATAAAGTAAATTTATCCATCTTAAGGCAGCTGTGGATGTTTCTTACATGTCGTGCAGTTCTGTAAAGCTTTTCTTTCCGTTCTGTGTTTCTGTGCTGTGAGTACCTGCTCTCTCTCCCCTCTCACAGCAAGCACTCTCATGCACACTGAAACTGATACAAACTGCCGTTGCATCCCCCTCCTCCCTGTTTTTTCTTTGCTGATTTATTTTAATGGACAGTTAGACACGAGCCGGTTTGTGAATATTTTTTGTAATAAATGGGGAACAACCTAATTCCCTTCCACCCATTCACCGTGCAAGGTACATAGCGGCCAACAGTCAGAGACACAAGTAGTGACACAAAGGAAATATAGTATGAGGCCGCATTCACATTGCATTTCTGCCACATGATTTTGGCTCCGTCAAGGCTTCTGTCTGAAAAACCGGATTTGGATGGAACACCTGACAGAGCCATTCACTATAATGAGGCAGGCGGTGAGACTGGTCTCCATTGCAGTATCCGTCTTTTTAAGGCAGGCACAAAGGCGCTTTTGTCTGAACTCCGTTTCGGCAGGGACTGTGTTTTTTAAGCAAGTAAAAAAATCGCTTCACTTGGTCTCAGGAGTGTACAGAGGGTGAAATAAGTAATGAACACGTCACCACTTTTCTAAGTAAATATATTTCTAAAGGTGCTATTGGCATGAAATTCTCACCAGATGTCGGTAACAACTCATCCAATCCACACAGGCAAAGAAATCACCATAGATGTCCACAAATTCTGTTATGTGTTACAGGTGCATCTCACTAAATTAGAATATCATCAAAAAGTTAATTTATTTCAGTTCTTCAAAACAAAAAGTGAAACTCATATATTATATAGAGTTATTACAAACAGAGTGATCTATTTCACGTGTTTATTTCTGTTAATGATGATGATTATGGCTTACAGCCAATGAAAACACAAAAGTCATTATCTCAGTAAATTAGAATACTTTATACCAACAGCTTGAAAAATGTTTTAAAAATGTGAAATGTTGTCCTACTGAAATGTATGTTCAGTAAATGCCCTCAATACTTGGTCGGGGCTCTATTTTGCATCAATTACTGCATCAATGCGGCAATGTGGCAATGTGGCATGGAGGCGATCAGCCTGTGGCACTGCTGAGGTGTTATGGAAGCCCAGGTTGCCTTGATAGCAGCCTTCAGCTCGTCTGCATTGTTGGGTCTGGTGTCTCTCATCTTCCTCTTGACAATACCCCATAGATTCTCTATAATAGATTCTCTATGGGGTTAAGGTCAGGCGAGTTTGCTACCAATCAAGCGCAGTGATACTGTTGTGTGTAAACCAGGTATTGGTACTTTTGGCAGTGTGGACAGGTGCCAAGTCCTGCTGGAGAATGACATTTCCATCTCCAAAAAGCTTGTCAGCAGAGGGAAGCATGAAGTGCTCTAAAATGTCTTGGTAGACGGCTGCGCTGACTTTGGTCTTGATAAAACACAGTGGACCTACACCAGCAGATGACATGGCTCCCCAAACCATCGCTGATTGTGGAAACTTCACACTAGACCTCAAGCAGCTTGGATTGTGGCCTCTCCACTCTTCCTCCAGACTCTGGGACCTTGATTTCCAAATGTATTGCAAAATTTACTTTCATCTGAACACAACACCTTGGACCACTGAGAACAGTCCAGGTCTTTTTCTCCTTGGCCCAGGTAAGACGCTTCTGGCGTTGTCTATTGGTCATGAGCGGCTTGACACAAGGAATGCGACACTTGTAGCCCATGTCCTGGATACATCTGTGTGTGGTGGCTCTTGAAGCAATGACTCCAGCAGCAGTCCACTCCTTGTGAATCTCCCCCATATTTTTGAATGGCCTTTTCTTAACGATCCTTTCAAGGCTTCGGTTATCCTGGCTGCTTGTGCACCTTTTTCTACCACACTTTTTCCTTCCACTGAACTTCCCATTAATATGCTTGGATACAGCACTCTGTGAACAGCCAGCTTCTTTAGCAATAACCTCTCGTGGCTTAACCTCCTTGTGGAGTGTGTCAATGACTGCCTTCTGGACATCTGTCAAGTCAGCAGTCTTCCCCATGATTGTGGAGCCTACTGAAACAGACTAAGGGACCTTATTAAACGCTTCGGAAGCCTTTGCAGGTGTTTTTTAATTATTCTAATTTACTGAGATAATGACTTTTGTGTTTTCATTGGCTGTAAGCCACAATCATCAACATTAACAGAAATAAACACTTGAAATAGATCACTCTGTTTGTAATAACTCTATATAATATATGAGTTTCACTTTTTGAATTGAAGAACTGAAATAAATTAACTTTTTGGTGATATTCTAATTTTGTGAGAAGCACCTGTATAATAAGAAATGACACAGGAAAAAAGTATTGAACACGCTTACTGAAATGTATTTAATACTTTGTACAAAAGCCTTTGTTGGTGATGAAGCTTCAAGACGCCTCCCTTATGGAGAAACTAGTCGCATGCATTGCTTAGGTGTGATTTTGACCCATTTTTCCACACACTCTGGAAATCCTGAAGAAGACTGTCTTGGTACATTTGTCTATTAATCCTTCCTTTAATTATTTAACGTTTGCCATTGCCATATTCTGAAAAACAGCCCCACACCATGATGTTCCCACCTCCAAACTTCACTGATGGTATGGTGTTTTTGGGGTGATATGCAGTGCCTTTTGGCCTCCAAACATGGTGTGTATTATGGCATTTAAAGACTTAAATTTTGGTCTCATCTGACCAGACTATATTGCCCCAGTATTTCACAGGCTTGTCTAAATGTTGTTGAGCAAACTTTAGACGCGCTTGAACATGCTTTTTGGAGCATGGAGTCTTGCGTGATGACCATGCATATGTGGCGCCCCTGCGGGTTCAGTCGCCATAGAGGTACTGCATCTCACCCAGAGGTGTGGTATCCCACTCTCAGGTAAGGATGGAGTACTGCCCGGGACCCTAACACCTGCATCCAGCACACCACTCCAGGCCAGCAGGGGGGGGCAAGATGCCTCTGGTCCTGCTGAGCTCCTTCCCTGGCTGGAGTGGGGGGGGAACCAAGTGAGGGGGAACCATGTAGTGGGTGTGGGTGGAGGACGTAGATCAGGGGGGGGGCTTCAGTAGCTGTATAAAGAGGGGAGCCATCTTAGAAAGACAAGCCAGTCAGAGGAGGAAAGTGAGGGGAGCAGAGGCTCTGCAGGAGCTCTGCTCCGGAGGCGGGCCTTGTGAGAGACCCAGGACTGAGAGAGGAGAGGGAGAGAGAGATGAGGACAGGGAGCAGGAGAAAGGCTCCAGGAACAGAAGGGATCCCAGGGGTACGTGCAGTGCTGGAGGCCACCCGTACGTCCGAATCTGACGGGCGGTGGAGGGATCAAGCCGCAGAGGTGACCGGCCCCTTAACTAGTGGAGAACTACAAGGCTCAGCTAGGAACCGGAGGCTGCTGTACTTGCAAGGTGCAGTGGCCACATCCGCAACTATATTGCCGAGAAGGTGGCCACAGAGGGTCCAGGGGACTGCAGGTCGCCCGACAAGACCCGAGGCTACCGGATTGGGACACTGGTTGCGAGGCGCAGGGCAGGAGGGTCAGAGCCAGTGCAGGAAGACGACTGAGAAAGGCACATAGAAAGGGGTCCCGTTAAGTGCTCCTGAATTATCTGGGGGATTGCTGAACCCCTGCTTGGTGAACGCAGCGCGGCGTGGGAGGCTGTAAGCTGTACAGTGCAACTTGAGGAACTTAACAACTGTGAGTAAACTCGGAAGACTGCACCCCACTGTCTCTGTGATTATTGTCTGCGCCATCACCCCCTGCACTACAACGCCCAGCACAACCTATAACATCTACACTGCCCTGGAGCTAAGCTCTACCTCTGGAGAGCCACACCATCCCGGCTGCACTCAGATCAGCTCCAGAGGAATGCTCTGCAGCGGCGGCTCCCTTAGCCGCCTACCACAGGTGGCGTCACAAACTTTATACAATCACTATAAATCCCCTATAAATAAACCTCTGTTATTGACCGCCCTGGGTTACGGACCGGGTTACCACCACTGTGACATCCCCCAGCATCTACCGGCCCGGCACCGGTAACCCCACGGCCCAGGGGCGCGTCATACTTGGCGTTACGAACAGGATTCGTAACCCACCCGTTATCTTCGAGTATTGTGCGCCTAAATACTGGTTTTGTACTGAATGTGGCGCACGCCCCAAAAGAACGGGTCCCATTATATGCGAGCCAAAAGACAACCAGAAACCACCTCCCATCGTGGGTCGGGTTCCAGAATGGCGCCAAAAGCGAGGCCCGCCCCAAGCAACAGTGACCATGTATGTGGATGTGTCTATCAAGCTGGGGGGGCCGCCCCAAAGAGTGTCCGACAGCAAGTTGCCATGGAACCGCCCCTGAAAGGGGAGAGGAGAGAAGAAACCTGGGAGACAGGTCGGAGTCTCCAGGAGTCCAGACAGACCGCACCCGACAGGCAGCGTGAATGGGAGTCCGGACCGAGCTCCTGCCCGTAGCCTGCAGCAGCCAGAGACACCCCTCACCTTGGAGGAGGTAGTCTCCAAGTTGTTCCTGGAGGATGCGGAGTTCCTCCACGCCGAGATGCAAGAACTGGGTCGGCGGATGGAGAGGGCCCAGCAGGCAGCCATCGCCAGCTGGAAGGAGGAGATGCTGGAGAAGATGGTGACCAGGCAGCAGCCAGTGCTGCATGCTACCGGCTGCACCCCAACCCCGGCGGAGCTGCTCATGGACCGGAAGGTGTCAGGCCGAGCTGAAGCGGTCGCGGGAGCAGGTAGGAGTGAAGTCCCTGTCCCGGACGTGGCTGGCGCTGCTCCGTCCCTGGTCCCCCTGCAGGAACCTCCGTCCCCGGGCGCTCACGCCTCAGATCTGCTCCTGGGCCCCCTGCTAGAGCCACAGGCCGAGACGGATCTCTTTGTTAACAGGAGGGATGTGGAGTCCCACCTAAAGGAAGGACATCCGGATCGGAATCTATACCCTGGTGGTCACGTCACCTACACCAGGTATAGAGGTGAGAGGGGCTGGTATGCCCTGAACGTCCACAGGGTGGTGGAGGAGAGTGTACCCTCGCCATCTAGAGCTGATGACCCGGCTGGGCCAGCCTATTGTGGACAGGTACTTCCCCGGAGGGAGCACCACTGTTGAACTGTTTAACTGAAAAAGAAGAAGTTTAAAGACTGTATATAGTTACCAGTAAGGGTAAAGCAGGAATGCTGTGTGTTTGAAAAGTTTTGTTTATTTGCCTAGTGTACCCAGGTAAGGGTACCAAAGACTGACAGGCTGAGAACTGTGAGCAGCCAAGAACTGACCTTGTAAATAGTTGCACTTCTTAAAGTGCCCCTTATTGGTTTTATGCAACAAAGATGACCTCAGAACAAAAACCTGTTTGGCGTGGCCGAAGACGTGGTCCAACACCTGGATCATCTATGCCCTGCAGCCACGCCCAGGGCCTGCGTTTAGGGTTTTCGGATGGGTCCCTCATGCTTATGTTTGATAGATTGCACCTTGATGAAGAAAATGGACACCCGGTTGCAGATCGCGCTGTAACCTGTTGAAAAATGTTTTATATGAAAAATGTTTTATATGTATGAAGAAAAATGTTCTTTAAAAGAGTCTTATAATGTTTTGATAACAACATAATCAGTAACGTTCAAGAAAAAGTGCCTCCCATAAAGGGAAGAAAAGTTGTTTGTTTATGATCCTATATGTGAAGCATCTAAAATTTGCATGTCTGTAACATACCCTGTTTTTACTCTGTTCCAGCCCGCGGACGTGCTGTGTTTTACCAAGGGGGTATGTGGCGCCCCTGCGGGTTCAGTCGCCACAGGGGTACTGCATCTCACCCAGAGGTGTGGTATCCCACTCTCAGGTAAGGATGGAGTACTGCCCGGGACCCTAACACCTGCATCCAACCACTCCAGGCCAGCAGGGGGGGGGGGCAAGATGCCTCTGGTCCTGCTGAGCCCCTTCCCTGGCTGGAGTGGGGGGGGGGACCAAGTGAGGGGGAACCATGTAGTGAGTGTAGGTGGAGGACGTAGATCAGGGGAGCACTTCAGTAGCTGTATAAAGAGGAGAGCCATCTTAGAAAGACAAGCCAGTCAGAGGAGTAAAGTGAGGGGAGCAGAGGCTCTGCAGGAGCTCTGCTCCGGAGGCGGGCCTAGTGAGAGGCCCAGGACTGAGAGAGGAGAAGGAGAGAGAGAACAGGAGAGGGAGCAGGAGAAAGGCTCCAGGAACAGAAGGGATCCCAGGGGTACGGGCAGTGCTGGAGGCCACCCGTACGCCCGAATCTGCCAGGTGGTGGAGGGATCAAGCCGCAGAGGGGACCGGCCCCTTAACTAGTGGAGAACTACAAGGCTCAGCTAGGAACCGGAGGCTGCTGTACTTGCAAGGTGCAGTGGCCACATCCGCAACTATATCGCCGAGAAGGTGGCCACAGAGGGTCCAGGGGACTGCAGGCCGCCCGACAAGACCCGAGGCAACCGGATTGGGACACTGGTTGCGAGGCGCAGGGCAGGAGGGTCAGAGCCAGCGCAGGAAGACGACTGAGAAAGGCACACAGAAAGGGGTCCCGTTAAGTGCTCCTGAATTATCTGGGGGATTGCTGAACCCCTGCTTGGTGAACGCAGCGCGACGTGGGAGGCTGTAAGCTGGACAGTGCAACCTGAGGAACTTAACAACTGTGAGTAAACTCGGAAGACTGCACCCCACTGTCTCTGTGATTAATATCTGCGCCATCACCCCCGCACTACAACGCCCAGCACAACCTATAACATCTACACTGCCCTGGAGATAAGCTCTACCTGTGGAGAGCCACACCATCCCTGCTGCACTCACATCAGCTCCAGAGGACCTGCTCTGCAGCGGCGGCTCCCTTAGCCGCATACCACAGGTGACGTCACAAACTTTATACAATCACTATAAATTCCCTATAAATAAACCCCTGTTATTGACCGCCCTGGGTCACGGACTGGGTCACCGCCACTGTGACATCCCCCAGCATCTACCGGCCCGGCACCGGTTACCCCACGGCCCAGGGGGCGCGTCATACATACAGCCCATGTAGATTGAGTGCATTACTTATAGTTTCCTTTGAAACAATTGTACCTGCTGATTCCAGGTTTTTCTGTAGCGCTCACAGTTGGTCCTTGGCTCTAAGACAACTCTTTTGAAAATTTGCGGGGAGCACCGGGTTGTGGCCGGTTTATGGTGAAATGATGTTCTTTCCACTTCTGGATTATTTTCCCAGCAATGCTCACTGAAACCTTCAGTACTTTAGAAATTCTTCTGTACCAATGCCATCAGTATATTTTGCAACAATAAGGTTGCGATGGTCTTGAGACAGCTCACTGGTTTGACCCATCATGAGAGGTTTCTTGTGTGGCACCTTGGTAATGAGCCGTTTTATAAACCATCAGTTGAACCAGCTGATATTATTTTTCACTAAACGGTAGGATCGCTTTCTAATTACTGATAGATTTCAGCTGGTGTCATGACTTTCCATGGCTTCATGCACCTCTCTTTCTTCATATGTTCAATACTTTTTTTCCTGTCATTTCTCATTATTACACATAACTTAATTTATGGACATCTATGGTCTGATTTATTTGCCTGTGTGGATTGGATGATGGGTTGTTACCGACATCTGGTAAGAATTTAATGTCAATAGCACCTTTAGAAACATATTTGCTTAGAAAATTGGTGACGTGTTCAATACTTTTTTCACCCGCTGTCTTTTTTAGGCAGGTACAAAAATGCTCTGTTTCAGCGGCATACCACCTAAAAAACAAACCAGACACTGCCAAAACAAAGGCTCGAGAAGAGTACAAAGTAACTCCATCCGCCTCATTAATGAATGGCTTCATTGGAGGTGGGGGGGAGATCTGTCCAAATCCTGTTTTTTCAGGGCTTTAGGCAGAAGCCCCCTATCGTGTGGCAGAAATGTGATGAGAACATAACACCCAGTCACCAAAAACGGACAACAAGTCTAAATGAAATCCTCTGTGATTCAGTCTTGTTGGAAAACTACACACATAATAGTGCAGGCGGCGATGGGGTGAGAACTCCGCGGAATTGTTGTGTATTATCCTGATGCATTATTGGACGGCGTTCGTGGAAACTTTATACCTACATACTCCAAGAACTATGCATGTGCCTGTGAGTGCTCGGAGGAGATGACTCCAGCGAGCTCCGGCCTGGACGTGTCCCGTCTTGTGTGCCAGTTGAATGCATGTTGTGCCTTCTCATGAAGGAATGCAGGAAAGGGCCCGAGGCCGGCGGCGAGGCTGGCGTGTAACACCGAGGAACGAATTCTCAGAGATCACCAAGATAAGGACACCACAGTCTTCTCATCACTGGGGTGGGGGGCTGCATCTTTCCATGCCTCCGAGTTATCCAAAGACTCATAACTTTTAAAAAGGTTGTGCAATTTATTTATATTACAGAAACAGCGCCTCTCTTGTCCAAGGGCCGTGCCTGGTATTGCAGCTCATCCCTATTTAAGAGAATGGATTTGGGCTGCTCAGCTCCATCCACTTGAATAGCGCCTGTCTTGTCTGTGGTTGTTTCAGGTATTACAGGTCAGCCCCATTCACTTAAACAACGCCTCTCTCGTCCATCGCTGTTATGTATTGCAGCTCAACCCTATTTGCTTCAACAGCGCCTCTCTTGTCCATGGCTGTGTCAGGTATTGCAGCTTAGCCCCATTCTCCTGAACAGCGCCTCTCTAGTTCATGGATGTTTCAGGTATTGCAGCTCAACCCTATTTACCTGAATAGCGCCTCTCTTGTCCATGGTTGTGTCAGGTATTGCCGCTCAGCTCCATTCACTTAAACAGCGCCTCTCTTGTCCGTCGCTGTCAAGTATTGCAGCTCAACCCTATTTGGTTGAACAGCGCCTCTCTTGCCCATGGCTGTGTCAGGTATTGCAGCTCAACCCTCTTTGCTTGAGTAGCACCTCTCTTGTCCATGGCTGTGTGAGATATTGCAGCTTAGCCCCATTCTCTTGAACAGCGCCTCTCTACTCCATGGTTGTGTCTGGTATTGCAGCTCAGCCCCATTCACTTGCACAGCGCCTCTCTACTCCATGGTTGTGTCAGGTATTGCAGCTCAGCCCCATTCACTTGAACAGCGCCTCTCTACTCCATGGTTGTGTCAGGTATTGCAGCTCAGCCCCATTCACTTGAACAGCGCCTCTCTTGTCCATTGCTATGCATGTCAGGTATTGCAGTTCAACCCTATTTGCCTGAGCGGCGCCTCTCTTATCTATGGCTGTGTCTAGTACTGCAACTTAGCCCCATTCTCTTGAACAGCGCCCGCTCTGGTCCAAGGCTGCTTTCACACTTTGTGGCCATTGTGCACTTCTTTTGCTGCAATTTTCAAAAAGTTGGGGCAAAAAAAAAAAAAGCATACGGGAGAAACAAGGTGTGAACGCAGCCGTTCATAGATGTAATATGTCCCTAATGTTTATGTTGTTGAACAGCTCAGGATGGGTCTGCAGTGTGATTGACAGCTCAGATTTAGGAGAATACCAGGGGCCTTAAGATGCCGCTTAAGGAACATTGCCAAAGTAAGGAATAAACTGCAAATACTGCCGGCCGGCTGAGATGGAAACTTTTCATTTTTTGTTAAATATGGCAAAACTTATGCACAATCTGTGACTTTGACACCAAAATCTGCTGTAAACCGCTATATACACGCAGGCAGCAGGCTCTGTACTGAGGACAGTCACATGCGTTCTTCAGTTTGGTTGCTAGAGAGCGCCATCTTATGGATAGAAACAGGAATGCACGACTGCTGTGATACAATGCAGCAAATGACCCAACATCGATAGAATCCTGGTAAATGGGACCTGCAGCACAATCTGTACCAGGACTCTCCAAACATCTATGGGCTTGTTCACACCTAGCATTTTAGCTGCTTTTTGTAATGTGGAAAAATAGAGTGTTTCACAGTAGCAGCAAAATAAAAGCGCACAGGATTTGCAGATTTCAGGGCCAGGACTGGAGGGTATGTATGCATTATATGTGCTCCCGGCCAGTGGGTGCAGTCTTGTTCCAGCCCTTTAATGAACCCATTGGAGTTTATTTAGTGAGTGACCCAATAACTGGATTGCAGTTGTACCCTATGATAGACATGTGGCCCCGTAGACTGACTTTCTATGGATAGGTACAAAATTATGGAGACATGATTGAAGTTGATCCGAGTGTCAGATCATACTCTGCAATAAAAAAAAAATTCTATGGAGTGGGGAAAAAAATATATAAAAAAAGATGTACAGCACACAGATGCCGAGAGCGCTCCACTGTTCAAAGACTTAAGATAGCAGAAAGTAGAGAAACTAATTATACGTACAAAAAAAAACCCCCAAAACAGACCAGTCAGATCAAACTGATGAAAATTAGTGTTTTTCTCATATGTGAAAAAACTGGTGTGAGAATGAGACCTAATGAGCGCTGAATCAGTCCGTGTGACACCTCTTAGGCTATGTTCACACATCATGGTTTCTCCAGCAAAACTATCTTCAGGGGCATTTTGTTCAGTATTTTTTTCTGGTGCTTTTTTTATGTGTTTTTTTCACTGTCCTTTATGCACGGACCTAAAGTTGGGGAAAAAAAAAAAAAACATTCTACTTTGCCATCAAAATCGCTGATGCAAGTTTTGTTGCGTTTTTCTCACCACCCATTACTTTCTATAGGTGAAAAACGCTGAAAAAAAAAAAAAAAAAAAAGACTATTTTCCAAAAAAACATGCAAGGCACAAAATATGGAACAAAAAAAACAAACCATGGTGTAAACAGAAAATTCTGGTTTCTCATACTTTGCTGGTACTGCAAAAGGCAGCTGAAAATTTACATAAAAATCTGCAGCAAAATACACTGAAAAAAACCATGATCATAGTATTGCGTTAATTTCTTGCACAAATACACTTAAGGCTATGTTCACACTAGGCTTTTTTCTGCAGCAAAATCTGAACTCTTGCCAGGAAGGTTTGTTCAGGATTTTGTTTTATGCTTCACTTTTTTTCCCCACTGTCCTTTTGTCTCTTTATGCATGTACATAAAGTTCAGTGGAAAAAAAAAACAAAAAAAAAAAAAACTCATTCTAGTTCAGGTTTTGGCACAAAAAATGCTGAAAAAAACTCAACACCCATTACTTACAATGGGTGAAAACCAACAGGAAAAAAACTTGATGAAACAAATTTAAGCTGTGTGAATGAGATTTCTGGAATCTCAGACTTTGCTGGGACTGTAAAACGCAGCTGAAAATATGCATTAAAAAAAACAGTGTGAACATGGCCTTACTTTCCTCCCAGGGTCAGATCACACACAAACCTGGAGCTGAAGATTTTTTTGCACATAGGATGTGATTCTTCAGCAGAACATGAAACTTTTCTTTGCGTTAAAAACAATTTAAAAAATTGTTAGAAATAAAAATACAGAGGATTCATTAACCACAAGGGACATTTTGAAAAAATAAAACTCCATTGACCTCCCAAAAAATCATCAGCAAGTCATATGTACCGCAAAAGAAACAAAACTAAAAGTCCTCAGAGGCATCACAAGGCAGGTCGAAAAAAGAAATCCATCATTAATAATAATAATAATAATAATAGATGCGCTACAGCGGGCGCAGGTTCCAGTGCCGGCATCCATCACTGCAGAGCTCGCCAGTACCGGCATCCATCACTGCAGAGCTCGCCAGTGCCGGCCTTCCTTTCTGATGATCCGCTCTCTAGCACCAGCTCACTATGACTGCAAGTTCGCGTTCACCACCTCCTTTTAAATTCTCTTCGGTCTCATCTCATTGGTCGCTGGCGTCTCTTTCCAGATTACACTTAACCAATCGAATACGTCCTTTCAGCAGCCAATCGCGCTCAGTCTTCTATTTTCCCGGTGGTGAATTTTGAAAGAAAGCCACGCCTCCCTCCGCTTTGTGGCTCAGGTGGGCGGGCTATTTTGATGCGTTCTATCCAATGAGAGCAAGTGTTAGTGCTCCCTTGGACCAATGATCGTGGTGTTCTGCCTTAGATGGGCGTTCCCGCTGCTTGTCTGTTACGTGCTGGGGACGGCGCGGTTATCAAACGGCGGATGAGATGGCGGGAGCCGGGCGCTGATCACACGGGTGACAGGTGAGAGCACCCAGCGCGCCCGGATGGGGGAGGGGAACATGACGACTCATTCATCACATAGTACCCACCAACCTGTCGGCCGATCATATTGTTATCGATCAGATCGAACATTTTAATTTCCTGTGGGATGACAATTCTTCCTCTGTTCCTTCCATAGAACTGATCTCAGCCTCCATGTTATGGGAGAGTTTCTGCCTGATTGTGGCACTACAAGTCTCAGCATGCGGTTATTCTGACAGGTTTTCCCCCTTCTGTAGTTTTTCTATTTTCTTCTGAAAGTCATTACTTTTTTTTTTAACTTTGGTATTTTTTATATATATATTAACCCCTTTACCCCCGAGGGTGGTTTGCACGTTAATGACCCGGCCATTGGGGAACATTGCTGCCCTTCTACCATGCATTTTTAATGCGTTTCCACAGCTGCAGAAACGCATTAAAAACGCATTGTGGGCACACAGCCTTACAATTCTGACCACTGTCACTTTATGAGGTAATTACTCTGGAACGCTTCAACGGATCCCCCTGATTCTGAGATTGTTTTTTCGTGACATATTGTACTTCATGATTGTGGTAAAATTTCTTCGATATCACTTGCGTTTATTTGTAAAAAAAACGGAAATTTGGTGAAAAAATGTTGAAAATTTTGCAATTTTCAAATTTTGAATTTTCATGCCCTTAAATCAGAGCGATATGTCACACAAAATAGTTAATAAATAACATTTCCCACATGTCTACTTTACATCAGCACAAGTTTGGAACCAAATTTTTTTTTGTTAGGAAGCTATAAGGGTTAATAGTTGACCAGCGATTTCTCATTTTTCCTTTTATAATTTACAAAACCATTTTTTTAGGGACCACATCACATCTGAAGTCACTTTGAGAGGCCTTCATGACAGAAAATACCCAAAAGTGACACCATTCTAAAAACTGCACCCCTCAAGGTGCTCAAAACCACATTCAAGAACTTTATTAACCCTTCACGTGCTTCACAGGAATTTTTGGAATGTGGAAGAAAAAAATGAACATTTAACTTTTTTGTTCACAAAAATGTTACTTTAGACACAATTTTTTTTTATTTTCGCAGGAAACAGGTAACAGGAAAAAATGGACCCCAAAATTTGTTGTGCAATTTCTCCTGAGCACACCGGTAGCCCATATGTGGGGGAAAATCACTGTTTGGGCGCACGTCAGGGCTCGGAAGGGAAGGAGCGCCATTAGACTTTTTGAATGTATAATTTGCTTGAATAATTAGCGGACGCCATGTTGCATTTGGGGAGCCCCTGATGTGCCTAAACAGTGGAAACCCCCCACAAGTGACCCCATTTTGGAAACTAGACCCCTCAAGGGTTTTATCAAGGTGTATAGTGAACATTTTGAACCCAGAAGTACGACACAGAATTTGATAACATTAGGTCATCATATTGAATAAGTTGTCATTAGTCTTGAGTGCAAGTGCTCGCTACTTGAGTTTGCATCAGGTACTCGGGTATATACCATGTATCGCGTGTGCTTGAGTGACATGCTCGAGTCCCCGCCCGCACGGTTGTTAGACACCCAAAAAAAAACATGCGGGGATCGCTCATGCATGGCAGGCAATCCTCGAGAGGTTTTTTTTGGCTGCGAAACATATGGGGCAGAGACTCGAGCACCCGCGATACTCAATGCATACCCAAGCACCCAATGCAAACTCAAGTAGCGAGCACTTGCACTCAACACTAATCGCCATATCGTCGTCATTATTTATTTATTTTTCTTAACTTTAAAAAAATCCCAACACAACCCTAATCCTAACACAACCCTAATCCTAACACAACCCTAATCCTAACACAACCCTCCGTCTGGCCTCTGTTCAGCGGTGTCCTTTTCTTCAGAGGTTCACAAAACTGTGGCCGATGACACTTTTATGCTCGCCTAGTAAAAAGATGAACACCGTGGAATCACAGGCCAGACGACGTCCACGGTGCCTCCATCTGCCTCATTACAGGGAATCTTCTGCCGGGGTTTCAATCTGAATCCCGTATTTCAGAGCGTTACACGGAGACCCCAGTGTAAGCACTCATCGCAGAGCGCAGGATAAATGTGAGCCGAGCCATACTGAGATCATTGGGAGGCAGAATAAACAAATGAGCAGCAGGTGAAGAATTGGTTTTATTTATTTTTTACGCTGTTCCTCGTGCGGTATAAGTAATTAGACGACTTGATTCTTCAGGTCGGTGCAATTACAGCGATACCAGATTTATATCGGGTCTTTATGTTTGGCAGCTGTCAAAAAGACGCTTTTTTTTTTTTTTTTTTTGCAAAGACCAGTTTTTGCATCGCCATATTTTGAGAGCTATAATTTTTCCATATTTCGGCCAACAGAGTCATGTGACGGCTTGTTTTTTGCTGGACAAGTTGATGTTTTTATTGGTACCGTTTTCAGGCACGTGACATTTTTTGATCGCTTTCTATTCCGATTTTTGTGAGGCAGAATAAACAAAAACCAACAATTCAGGAATTTTTTTTTGGGGGGGGGGGGTTATTTTTATGCCGTTCTGCAGCATTTAGGGGGTTAAAGTCCCGGGACCGCTCCTGGCACTGAGTGCTGGGTGTCAGCTGACACCTGGCGGCAAGCGCACGCACACACAGGCATGTTGTAATAATATGTACCTTGTCCATAAGTACCAAGGCACAGGGACGTATTATTACGTACATCGTCAGAAAGGGGTTAATGTGAACTGTAGCTTAAATTATTGCTTCCATTCCGTGTTTTCTTTGCGTTTTGTAATGTTTTTTTTGCAGGGTGCGACAACCCCAAAAATGGAAATTCTGGAATCCCTATTTTATTTTTCTATTTTATTGCATTTATCTCGTGGGATAAATTATTTAGCATTTTTTATTGGACTTTTATTAATGTCGCGATACGAAACATGCTTTTTCCCCCTCTTTTTGATGAGAAATAAGGGGGGGGGGTTAAACTTTTGTATTTTTTTTTTTTTTAATTGTTACATATTTAAATATTGAAAAATATACTTTTTTTTAATTGTCACTTTTATGAGATTAAATATAAAATATATGTATATAATTTTATTTAAAATGTTATTTATTTTGCAATCAATTTCCACTTTTAATTTAATTGCTTGCTCTGCATCCACACTTCCACCCAGATGGCAACTTTTACATTAGGGAAGATAAAGGGGTTAAACAGTGAGGATTGGAGGTGTCTGTGATCCCAGTGGTTGGAGCAGTTGCTTGGCTGTTTTAGACTCCCCCTGGTGGGTGGCTCTATAAGTCGTGTTGGCGGTCACTGGCCGCTCACCCGGCCGCCATATTTAGATCTTTGCAGGTTCTTCTGTGCTGCTCGCTGTCACTTCTTTTCTGCATTTAGTACTATACAGGAACAATGCTGGACGGGCTGGAGGATGAGGCCATGTGGCTGCTGTACGGAATGTTCATAGAGTGCACTCCTTCCCGCTGGTCGCTTGTCTCCTGCTCCTTCCCGATGGTCGCTGGTTTCTCCCGCTCCTTCCCGATGGTCGCTGGTTTCTCCCGCTCCTTCCCGCTGGTCGCTTGTCTCCCGTTCCTTCCCGCTGGTCGCTTGTCGGTTTCCCGTGCTCCTTCCCGCTGGTCGCTTGTCGGTTTCCCGCGCTCCTTCCCGCTGGTCGCTTGTCGGTTTCCCCCGCTCCTTCCCGCTGGTCGCTTGTCGGTTTCCTCCGCTCCTTCCCGCTGGTCGCTTGTCGGTTTCCCGCGCTCCTTCCCGCTGGTCGCTTGTCGGTTTCCCGCGCTCCTTCCCGCTGGTCGCTTGTCGGTTTCCCGCGCTCCTTCCCGCTGGTCGCTTGTCGGTTTCCCGCGCTCCTTCCCGCTGGTCGCTTGTCGGTTTCCCGCGCTCCTTCCCGCTGGTCGCTTGTCGGTTTCCCGCGCTCCTTCCCGCTGGTCGCTTGTCGGTTTCCCGCGCTCCTTCCCGCTGGTCGCTTGTCGGTTTCCCGCGCTCCTTCCCGCTGGTCGCTTGTCGGTTTCCCGCGCTCCTTCCCGCTGGTCGCTTGTCGGTTTCCCGCGCTCCTTCCCGCTGGTCGCTTGTCGGTTTCCCGCGCTCCTTCCCGCTGGTCGCTTGTCGGTTTCCCGCGCTCCTTCCCGCTGGTCGCTTGTCGGTTTCCCGCGCTCCTTCCCGCTGGTCGCTTGTCGGTTTCCCGCGCTCCTTCCCGCTGGTCGCTTGTCGGTTTCCCGCGCTCCTTCCCGCTGGTCGCTTGTCGGTTTCCCGCGCTCCTTCCCGCTGGTCGCTTGTCGGTTTCCCGCTCTCCTTCCCGCTGGTCGCTTGTCGGTTTCCCGCTCTCCTTCCCGCTGGTCGCTTGTCGGTTTCCCGCGCTCCTTCCCGCTGGTCGCTTGTCGGTTTCCCGCGCTCCTTCCCGCTGGTCGCTTGTCGGTTTCCCGCGCTCCTTCCCGCTGGTCGCTTGTCGGTTTCCCGCGCTCCTTCCCGCTGGTCGCTTGTCTCACGCCCTCCTGGTTGCTGGTTTCCCCCGCTCCTTCCCGCTGGTCCCTTATCTCCCGTTCCTTCCCGCTGGTCGCTTGTCGGTTTCCCGCGCTCCTTCCCGCTGGTCGCTTGTCGGTTTCCCGCGCTCCTTCCCGCTGGTCGCTTGTCGGTTTCCCGCGCTCCTTCCCGCTGGTCGCTTGTCGGTTTCCCGCGCTCCTTCCCGCTGGTCGCTTGTCGGTTTCCCGCGCTCCTTCCCGCTGGTCGCTTGTCGGTTTCCCGCTCTCCTTCCCGCTGGTCGCTTGTCTCACGCCCTCCTGGTTGCTGGTTTCCCCCGCTCCTTCCCGCTGGTCCCTTATCTCCCGTTCCTTCCCGCTGGTCGCTTGTCGGTTTCCCGCGCTCCTTCCCGCTGGTCGCTTGTCGGTTTCCCGCGCTCCTTCCCGCTGGTCGCTTGTCGGTTTCCCGCGCTCCTTCCCGCTGGTCGCTTGTCGGTTTCCCGCGCTCCTTCCCGCTGGTCGCTTGTCGGTTTCCCGCGCTCCTTCCCGCTGGTCGCTTGTCGGTTTCCCGCGCTCCTTCCCGCTGGTCGCTTGTCGGTTTCCCGCGCTCCTTCCCGCTGGTCGCTTGTCGGTTTCCCGCGCTCCTTCCCGCTGGTCGCTTGTCGGTTTCCCGCGCTCCTTCCCGCTGGTCGCTTGTCGGTTTCCCGCGCTCCTTCCCGCTGGTCGCTTGTCGGTTTCCCGCGCTCCTTCCCGCTGGTCGCTTGTCGGTTTCCCGCGCTCCTTCCCGCTGGTCGCTTGTCGGTTTCCCGCGCTCCTTCCCGCTGGTCGCTTGTCGGTTTCCCGCGCTTCTTCCCGCTGGTCGCTTGTCTCCCGCTCTCCTTCCCGCTGGTCGCTTGTCTCCCGCTCTCCTTCCCGCTGGTCGCTTGTCTCCCGCTCTCCTTCCCGCTGGTCGCTTGTCTCCCGCTCTCCTTCCCGCTGGTCGCTTGTCTCCCGCTCTCCTTCCCGCTGGTCGCTTGTCTCCCGCTCTCCTTCCCGCTGGTCGCTTGTCTCATGCCCTCCTGGTTGCTGGTTTCCCCCGCTCCTTCCCGCTGGTCCCTTATCTCCCGTTCCTTCCCGCTGGTCGCTTGTCGGTTTCCCGCGCTCCTTCCCGCTGGTCGCTTGTCGGTTTCCCGCGCTCCTTCCCGCTGGTCGCTTGTCGGTTTCCCGCGCTCCTTCCCGCTGGTCGCTTGTCGGTTTCCCGCGCTCCTTCCCGCTGGTCGCTTGTCGGTTTCCCGCGCTCCTTCCCGCTGGTCGCTTGTCGGTTTCCCGCGCTCCTTCCCGCTGGTCGCTTGTCGGTTTCCCGCGCTCCTTCCCGCTGGTCGCTTGTCGGTTTCCCGCGCTCCTTCCCGCTGGTCGCTTGTCGGTTTCCCGCGCTCCTTCCCGCTGGTCGCTTGTCGGTTTCCCGCGCTCCTTCCCGCTGGTCGCTTGTCGGTTTCCCGCGCTCCTTCCCGCTGGTCGCTTGTCGGTTTCCCGCGCTCCTTCCCGCTGGTCGCTTGTCGGTTTCCCGCGCTCCTTCCCGCTGGTCGCTTGTCGGTTTCCCGCGCTCCTTCCCGCTGGTCGCTTGTCGGTTTCCCGCGCTCCTTCCCGCTGGTCGCTTGTCTCCCGCTCTCCTTCCCGCTGGTCGCTTGTCTCCCGCCCTCCTGGTCGCTGGTTTCCCCCGCTCCTTCCCGCTGGTCGCTTGTCGGTTTCCCGCTCTCCTTCCCGCTGGTCGCTTGTCTCCCGCTCTCCTTCCCGCTGGTCGCTTGTCTCCCCCTCTCCTTCCCGCTGGTCGCTTGTCTCCCCCTCTCCTTCCCGCTGGTGGCTTGTCTCCCCCTCTCCTTCCCGCTGGTGGCTTGTCTCCCC
This sequence comes from Phyllobates terribilis, assembly GCF_046119375.1. Lineage (NCBI taxonomy): Eukaryota > Metazoa > Chordata > Amphibia > Anura > Dendrobatidae > Phyllobates > Phyllobates terribilis. The sequence goes on along the minus strand of NW_027362763.1, from coordinate 702,694,927 downwards.
CTCTCCTTCCCGCTGGTGGCTTGTCTCCCCCTCTCCTTCCCGCTGGTGGCTTGTCTCCCCCTCGCCTTCCCGCTGGTGGCTTGTCTCCCCCTCGCCTTCCCGCTGGTGGCTTGTCTCCCCCTCGCCTTCCCGCTGGTGGCTTGTCTCCCCCTCGCCTTCCCGCTGGTGGCTTGTCTCCCCCTCGCCTTCCCGCTGGTGGCTTGTCTCCCCCTCGCCTTCCCGCTGGTGGCTTGTCTCCCGCTCGCCTTCCCGCTGGTGGCTTGTCTCCCGCTCGCCTTCCCGCTGGTGGCTTGTCTCCCGCTCGCCTTCCCGCTGGTGGCTTGTCTCCCGCTCGCCTTCCCGCTGGTGGCTTGTCTCCCGCTCGCCTTCCCGCTGGTGGCTTGTCTCCCGCTCGCCTTCCCGCTGGTGGCTTGTCTCCCGCTCGCCTTCCCGCTGGTGGCTTGTCTCCCCGCTCCTTGCTGCCGGCAGGTTGTGTTGTCGCCCCGCTCCTTGCCGCCGGTCGGTTCGGTTGTTCTCATCTCCTTCCTGCTGATGGTTTCCACCACCACACCCAGTTTCAGATCACATACGTTACGTAGGCAGACAGTCACGTTGGGCAGTGCTTTGGATGAACAGTGCTTCCCCTTCACACTTGATGCTTTCTTTTGGCAGATTTACAAGTTGCCCTCTCCCCCCGTAGATCAGGACGATGAGTTGGGTGGTGGAGGAATGGAAGGAGGGTTTGCCCACGAGGACCCTGCAGAAGATCCAGGAGCTGGAGAGTCAGGTGGACAAGCTGAAGAAGGAGCGTCAGCAGCGGCAGCTCCAGCTGGAGTCCCTGGAGGCCGCCTTCCAAAAACAGAAGCAGAAGGTAAAGGAGCTGTCTGGTAAGGAAGGGGCTACAGGGGGCGACAGCAGAGGCCTTAGAAATAAGGAGGAAAGGACACAAAGAAAATGAGAACCTTCCATTTATGTGACAGTTAAGGGCAATGTCTGTCCTTGCAACTATTTATTTTAGTTTAAATATAACTACCTCCCATTTTCTGTACAAACCTCTTGTCATAATGATGTGTCACCATGGTAACAGACTACAAACATGCTCTGTGTAGTCTGACCCTGCAGGTGTTGGTTTACGTACATTAGCAAGAAGCAGTGGGCAGGTGGAAGGGAGTACAGCTGCAGGACGAAGGTTTGTTTGGAGTCTGTAACCTTGGCAACACACTGGTCTGCAAAGAAGCTGGAGACACAAAACGGTAGGACTTTTTTTTTTTTTATGAAGGCAAAGTTACTTTGCTTTTCACTTTAGCCATAATGGAGGAATGAAAGATAATAGATGGAAAGGTGGAGAAATCTTTTAAAAAGGGATTGTGTCTGTCAATCAATTAAAAAAAAAAATGCTTAGGTTCCCTACCTCTATGTTAAAGGGATTATTCTCAACTTCCTCAATGAGTATTGTCGGATAGGACTTGTAGTTACAAGCAATTTTGCAATTTACAGTGTATTAACATTTTCAGCCATTCTTGAGATATTAACATTTTTATTTTGTTTACAGCTCGTTGCCATGGAGACAGACCACTTCTGTGGTCTGTCTCCTATGCTATTCGTTGTTAACAAAAGTGTTAATATCTTGCGAACGGTTGCAAATTTTAAGAAGCGGTAAATTGCAAAATTGCTCGTTTTTACAAGCTCTATCCACCAATAGCCATCTATGAAGATGAGAATAACCCTTGTTCCTTTTTAGTCTCTACTTCCAGGTCAGAAGTGGTCAGTACTGAAGTCTGAGGTAGAGACCAGCGGGAAAAAAAAAAGCGGAAACGGGTGTTACTTTTTTAAAAATTTACCTTTTGAATAAAAAAATGAATAGTTTTTGATCCTTCGGACATCGCCTTTAAGATGGACTAAAATGTGTCTTGTGTAACATCGGACTGTGTATGTGTATGTGTGTGTGTGTGTGTGTATATATATATATATATATATATATATATATATATATATAATATACACTTTTATTTTATTTTTATTTTTTTTCATTTTTATCAGAAATTAGTCGAATTCTGATTTCTATTTTTTTTTTATTTTGGGTGGTGGTATGACATGAACAGGTAGAAAGTGAGAAAAGTGAAGTGGTCGCGCTGAAGCGGGAGAACCAGAGCTTAATAGAATTGTGTGACAACCAGGAGAAGACGCGGCAGAAGCTGAGCCACGAGCAGCAGGTGAAGGACGCGCAGGTCAGCCTCCTGGAGGGGCAGCTGAGCGCCGGGAAGAAGCAGCTAGAGAAGCTGGAGCAGGAGCTGAAGAGGTCAGCAGAGGTGGCCGAGACCCTCCGGTTGGGTATTTAAAGTATTTGGGGCCATATAGTATTTTTTTTTTTATGTCCTTACAGATATAAGAATGACTTGGAGAAAAGCCAGCAGTCGTTTAACGCTGCAGACATGTCCGTATGTGTCACCCCCCAAAAAAGCGTTACTGTCTCATTCACACCTGTTAAATTAAGCGGTAATTTCTTTAACTTCTTTTTTTTTTTCTTTTACAAAGGTTATTCCCAACTTCACAAACAGATGGAGCTCGTAAAAACAAACACTTATGTAATTTACTGCTTCTTAAAATTCTCAGCCGTTCTTGAGACGTTACCTCTTTTTCTTTTTGTTTACAGCTCACAGCTCGTTGCCTTGGAGACCAACCACCACTGCTGCTGTCTAGCGCGGTGGTCGGTCTCTAAGGCAACGTGCTGGAAAGAAAAGTGTTATTATCTCAAGATCGGCTGAAAATTTTAATAAGAAGTAAATTGGAAAAGTGCTCTATCCAACAATACCCTTTTTATGACGATGAGAAGAACCTGATATATAGTTTCAAAAGTCTACATACCCTTTAAATAGAAAAATATATAATTAAGGCTGTAACACAACCTGTATTTTGCCAGATTCTAAATATGAGGAGCTGCAAGAAAAATATCAGAAGGAGGTGGAAGAGAGAAAGAAGCTGGAAACAGAGTTAAAAGTTCTCCAAATTAAAGTAAGTAAAATAGGATATTTCCTCCCCTATACTTTACACTGCAGCTTTGCTTGTTTAGATTAGTTGCTTTTTTTTTTCTTGTATTTTATTTTTGTGTGTTTTTATTTTTTTGGCAGTTGACGAACCAGACGTCTCAGCCCACGGCGCCGAGTACAATGAATCACCGTGACATCGCTCGCCACCAGTCGTCCTCCTCTGTATTCTCGTGGCAGCAAGAGCGGACGCCGAGCCGCGCATCGTCCAGCAGCCATGATATCTCCCTCAAGAGGAATTACACTTCTATCCAGTATCCGTGGGAGCAAGAAGAGACGCCGAGCAAGAGGGGATTCAAGTCCGACGGCGGAAACCGAAGCTTCTGCGAATCCGCCAACAATCCGGCAAATGATCAGCTCCGGAACCAGAACCAAGGTAACCGGCGGGTTATCCTTTTTTAAGAAGATCAATTGTTCTACTCCTATAATTCGTTCCCTGAACTGGGGGTCTCCAACTGTTCCAAAGCTGCAACTCCCACCATCCCCTGACAGCTATGATAGGTGTTGTAGAGAACAGAATAATTGAGAATAGCTATAATACAGCAGAGACGTGAATATTTCCTCTGCTCAATGGGTGAGAACTTTCTGGGGTCTATGCTCAGCACTTTGAGCCAATCAGATGTCTCCTCACATTGGCTCCTCCTCCCTCTCCCAGCATGAGTGTCATAGGCACAAAGTGGGAGGGCGAACCTGCAGCTGCATACCCCTCCTCCACCTATGTTCCTACTTTGTGGTCTTGGTACAAACCATAGGATCCTGCCTGCAAAAAAAAAGGGGGATCCCAGACTGCTGATAATGAAGGGGGATGACATGTGTGGTTGGTTTAACCAGTTCGTAGTCAGGCGCATATTTTTTTTTTGTACAAAGGTGTAGGGTATTATTTTTGTTTGGCTATTCAAATAATTTTTCCCTTTTTTTTTTAAATGATTTTTATATTCCTGCTTTTTATTTTTTTGTGAAAAATCACAGAAAAAAAAATTTGATTCTTTTTATTTTTTTTCTTTAATAACCCATGTAGGGTCATTAAAGACATTTTGTTGGCATTTCAGCATTTAACTACAGTTTTAGAATATTTGATTTCCTCTGTAACTGGAGCTGGTACATTGGGTCCAGTTACAGGGGAAATTCAGCGCTCTTGGCTTCACATCAGAGCTGATCTGGATGTGTTAGGACCTGGCAGCTCCTGCTCCCTCCCTCCACTCAGTGATCACATGATCGCTGGGATCAGAGGATCAGAGGAGGAAGTGCTGTCAGCTTTTCCTGTACAGTTTACACCGTGCTTGATCAGTGCTGTGTATGCATAGTTGGTAATAAGCCATCTCTGCCTTCTCCATGGGGGACTCTGGCCACCTCTGACAGCCGGCTCCCCGCTCTGCAGTCACATGATCACTGGGATCAGAGGAGGAAGTTCTGTCAGCTTTTCCTGTACAGTTTACACCGTGCTCGATCAGTGCTGTATATGCAGAGTTGGTAATAAGCTATCTCTGCCTTCTCTATGGGGACTCTGGCCACCTCTGATAGCCGGCTCCCCGCCCTGCAGTCACATGATCTCCATGCCGCTTGATGACATGGCACGGATGTTCTAACACGCCATATGAGGACCGCGCTGACATTCGGACATTCTGCATCTTGTTTTAAAAAAAATAAAAATATATAGAAACATTCCAAGTCTTTTTTTTAAACTTTTTTTTTTTGTAGAGCTGAGATCTAAAGTTAATGAACTGGAGCTTCGCTTCCAAGTCCAGGAAAAAGAGCTGAAGAATCAACTTCACAAACTGCAGGAGGCTCAGACCCTGCTGGACAAGACGCAGGCGGCGCTGAGCGACAGGGACAAGACGCTGACCAAGTGCCGGGATGATTTGGCTCGGATGACCGGACAGTTTGAACAGTCTGTAGACAAGGTAAGAGTCTATAATAGAGGTGACCTGCGCTTGGGATAATACCCTAAACATTTGATCAGTGGGGCCCCAACTCCAGAGGGACCACAGAGCTCCAGCTTTAATGGACTGAACTGCAATACCAGGCTTGGCCACTACCAAACATGCGGCATCGGTCTTGGTAAAAAGTGAAGAGCCCTCAGGAGGAGAAAGTGAGCTGTGACATCACCTATTGTGAATGGTGGATCCTGTGTTATCTTCTGTATATAGAGGTGTCATCAGTCATTGTTTAAGAGGAGGAGGTGAGCTGTGACATCACCTATTGTGAATGGTGGATCCTGTGTTATCTTCTGTATATAGAGGTGTTGTCAGCCATTGTACAGGAGGAGGAGGTGAGCTGTGACATCACCTATTGTGAATGGTGGATCCTGTGTTATTTACTGTATATAGGGGTGTTATCAGTCACTAGATGGTTGCCCGATTCTAACGCATCGGGTATTCTAGAATATGCCTCATGCAGGATGTGACTCCCCCCCCCCCCCCCCCCCCCCCTCCCCCATATAATGCCCCATGCTGGATGTGACATCCCCCCCTCCCTTATAATACCCCATGCAGGATGTCACATCCCCCCATAGTTCCCCATTCAGGATGTGACATCCCCCCTCCCTTATAATGCCCCATGCAGGATGTCACATCCCCCCCATAGTTCCCCATTCAGGATGTGACATCCCCCCTCCCTTATAATGCCCCATGCAGGATGTCACATCCCACCTATATAATACCCTATGCAGGATGTCACATCCCCCCCATAGTGCCCCATGGAGGATGTCACATCCCCCTTCCCTTATAATGGCCCCTCCACGATGTCACACTTCCCCACCCCACCATTTAATGCCCTATGGCCCCATACAATAAAAAAAATAAATAAATAAATCCAATACTCACCTCACTTGTCAGCAGTTCTTCTCTACTCCAGCGTAGCCCGCATGTTCCCGCTGTGCGCTGTGACCGGTCAGGAGAGAGCGCGGTGTAAAGACGTCACCGCGCCCTCTGACCTGAGACGTCACAGAGCATCAGCGGAAGACACAGGAGCTGCTGCGCAGGCACGGGGAGGGGTAAGTATGATGCCGGGTGCCGGGGTCCTGAGCGAGTGGGGGGAGGGACAGGAGGAGAGGGGAGGGGCATCACTTTTACCATCCGGAGATAAGCGGCCGTAGCCGCTGATCTCCAGGCAGTAGCCGCATGGGGGTCAGCGGCGCCTCCGGTCGGGGGACGTATGCTGCGAGCAGCCGGCTTCATCTTCCGGCTGCATCGCCGCTCACCTCCGTGCGGCAGATCCGCTCACCTCCGTGCGGCAGATCAGCCGCTAACGGCCGCCATCTTTTTGTGAAATGCTGCGTCGCTGATTGGCCGCGGCCGGACCAATCAGCGACGCGGGATTTCCTGGACAGACAGACAGAAAGATAGACAGACAGATGGGATAAGACAATTATATAGATAGATTGTATAGGAGGAGGAGGTGAGCTGTGACATCACCTATTGTGAATGGTGGATCCTGTGTCATCTACTGTATATAGAGGTGTTATCAATCATTGTACAGGATGAGGAGGTGAGCTGTGACATCACCTATTGTGAATGGTGGATCCTGTGTTATCTTCTTTATATAGAGGTGTTGTCAGCCATTGTGCAGGAGGAGGAGGTAAGCTGTGACATCACCTATTGTGAATGGTGGATCCTGTGTTATTTACTATATATAGGGGTGTTATCAGTCATTGTATAGGAGGAGGAGGTGAGCTGTGACATCATCTATTGTGAATGGTGGATCCTGTATTATATACTGTACTAGATGGTGGCCCGATTCTAACGCATCGGGTATTCTAGCATATGTCTCCCGACCCTCCTTTATAATGCCCCATGCAGGAAGTCACATCCCCCGTATATAATACCCCATGCAGGATGTCACATCCCCCGCATATAATGCCCCATGCAGGAAGTCACATCCCCTGTATATAATACCCCATGCAGGAAGTCACATCCCCCGTATATAATGCCCCATGCAGGATGTCACCTCTCCCCCATATAATGCCCCATGTAGGATGTGACCTCTCCCCCCATATAATGCCCCATGCAGAATGTGACCTCTCCCCCCATATAATGCCCCATGTAGGATGTGACCTCTCCCCCCATATAATGCCCCATGCAGGATGTGACCTCTCCCCCCATATAATGCCCCATGTAGGATGTCACCTCTCCCCCACCCCCCCCCCCATATAATGCCCCATGCAGAATGTGACCTCTCCCCCCATATAATGCCCCATGTAGGATGTGACCTCTCCCCCTATATAATGCCCCATGCAGGATGTGACCTCTCCCCCCATATAATGCCCCATGTAGGATGTCACCTCTCTCCCCCCCCCCCCCCCCATATAATGCCCCATGCAGGATGTCACCTCCCCCCCCCATATAATGCCCCATGCAGGATGTGACCTCTCCCCCCATATAATGCCCCATGTAGGATGTCACCTCTCCCCCCCCCCCCCCCCCCCCCATATAATGCCCCATGTAGGATGTCACCCCCCCCCATATAATGCCCCATGCAGGATGTCACCTCTCCCCCCCCATATAATGCCCCGTGCAGGATGTGACCTCTTCCCCCATATAATGCCCCATGTAGGATGTCACCTCCCCCCCCCCATATAATGCCCCATGCAGGAAGTCATATCCCCTATATATCCATCCCCCCATAGTGCCCCATGCAGGTCCCCTATGGCCCCATACAAAAAAAGAAAATCCAATACTCACCTCCCTTCTCAGCTGCTTCTCTGGACTCCAGCGTAGCCGGCATGTTGACGCTGTGCGCTGTGACCGGTCAGGAGAGAGCGCGGTGTAAAGACGTCACAGAGCATCAGCGGAAGACACAGGAGCTGCTGCGGAGGCACAGGGAGGGGTAAGTATGACGCCGGTGCCGGGGTCCTGATCGAGAGGGGAGGGACGGGAGGAGAGGAGGGGAGGGGAGGGGTAAGTATGACGCCGGGTGCCGGGGTCCTGATCGAGCGGGGGGAGGGACGGGAGGAGAGGGGAGGGGAGGGGTAAGTATGACGCCGGGTGCCGGGGTCCTGATCGAGCTGGGGGGGGACGGGACGGGAGGGGAGGGGAGGGGAGGGGCGTCACACTTGTCCTCGGGAGATAAACGGCCGTAGCCGCTGATCTCCCGACGATAGCCGCATGTAGGTCAGCGGCGCCTGCGGTCGGGGGACTTATGCTGCGAGTAGCCGGCTGCATCTCCCGGCTGCATCGCCGCTGACCTCCGTGCCGCACATGAGCCGCTAACGGCCGCCATGTTTTTCAGAAATGCCGTATCGCTGATTGGCCGCGGCCGGACCAATCAGCGACCCGGGATTTCCAGGACAGACAGACAGACAGGATAAGACAATTATATAGTAGATATATACAGTGCCTACAAGTAGTATTCAACCCCCTGCAGATTTAGCTGGTTTGATAGGATGCAAATAAGTTAGAGCCTTCAAACTGCAAACGAGAGTAGGTTTTATGAACAGAAGCATAAATCTTACAAACCAAAAAGTTATGTTGCTCAGTTGAATTTTATTAAATTTTAAACATAAAAGTGTGGGTCAATTATTATACAACCCCTATGTTTAATATTTTGTGGAATAACCCTTGTTTGCAATTACAGCTAATAATCGTCTTTTATAAGACCTGATCAGGCCGGCACAGGTCTGTGGAGTTATCTTGGCCCACTCCTCCATGTAGATCTTCTCCAAGTTATCTAGGTTCTTTGGGTGTCTCATGTGGACTTTATTCTTGAGCTCCTTCCACAAGTTTTCAATTGGGTTAAGGTCAGGAGACTGACTAGGCCACTCCAACACCTTGACTTTTTCCCTATTGAACCAGGCCTTGGTTTTCTTGGCTGTGTGCTTTGGGTCGTTGTCTTGTTGGAAGATGAAATTACTACCCATCTTAAGATCCTTGATGGAGGAGCGGAGGTTCTTGGCCAAAATCTCCAGGTAGGCCGTGCTATCCATCTTCCCATGGATGCGGACCAGATGGCCAGGCCCCTTGGCAGAGAAACAGCCCCACAGCATGATGCTGCCACCACCATGCTTGACTGTAGGGATGGTATTCTTGGGGTCGTATGCAGTGCCATCCAGTCTCCGAACGTCACATGTGTGGTTGGCACCAAAGATCTCGATCTTGGTCTCATCAGACCATAGAACCTTGAACCAGTCTGTCTCAGAGTCCTCCAAGTGATCATGAGCAAACTGTAGACGAGCCTTGACATGACGCTTTGAAAGTAAAGGTACCTTACGGGCTCGTCTGGAACGGAGACCATTGCGGTGGAGTACGTTACTTATGGTATTGACTGAAACCAATGTCCCCACTGCCATGAGATCTTCCCGGAGCTCCTTCCTTGTTGTCCTTGGGTTAGCCTTGACTCTTCGGACAAGCCTGGCCTCGGCACGGGAGGACACTTTCAAAGGCTGTCCTGGCCGTGGAAGGTTAACAGTAGTTCCATAAGCCTTCCACTTACGGATGATGCTCCCAACAGTGGAGACAGGTAGGCCCAACTCCTTGGAAAGGGTTTTGTACCCCTTGCCAGCCTTGTGACCCTCCACGATCTTGTCTCTGATGGCCTTGGAATGCTCCTTTGTCTTTCCCATGTTGACCATGTCTGAGTGCTGTTCACAAGTTTGGGGAGGGTCTTAAATAGTCAGAAAAGGCTGGCAAAAGAGATCTTTAATCCACACATGTGAAACTCATTATTCTTGGTGCCTGAACTACTTCTTAATACTTTAGGGGGACCAAACAGAATTCTTGTGGTTTGAGGGGTTGAATAATAAATGACACTCTGAATTAACTTTTTACGTTTAAAAAAAAAACAAAAAAACAAAAACAAAATTTGCTGCAGTGCATTTCCCATTTCCAGGCTGATCTACAGTACAAATGTCACAATGCCAAGTTAATTCCGCATGTGTCAACCAGCTAAATCTGCAGGGGGTTGAATACTACTTGTAGGCACTGTAGGTGTTATCAGTCATTGTACAGGAGGAGGAGGTGAGCTGCGACATCACCTATTGTGAATGGTAGATCCTGTGTTATCTTCTGTATATAGAGATGTTATCAGTCATTGTACAGGAGGAGGATGTGAGCTGTGATATCACCTAGTGTGAATGAGGATCCTGTGTTATCTACTGTATATAGGTGTCATCTTCCCTAGGATTTGTATGTTTTTTTAATATAGATTGTGACATTGATAAAATAAAAACACCAAGACATGATTTAAAAAATCTATTTTAAATAAAAATTGAATTAAAGAAAACTCTGTCTTTTCAGTGCTCGTCAACTGAGCAGAAGCTGAAGAAAGTTTCAGAAGAACTTATCTGTCAGAGGCAGAATGCAGAGAGCGCGCGGCTGAGCCTGGAGCAGAAGCTGAAGGAGCAGGAGAAGGAAAATCAGCAGGTGCCGGCCTTCTTCAGTGTTGTCTCCTGTGCCGGCTGCTTTGCCCACTGTCCTGTTGAGCTGCCGCTGCCCGCTATCCTGTTGAGCTGCCCGCTGTCCTCTTGAGCTTGCGCTGCCCACTGTCCTTTTGAGCTGCCGCTGCCCGCTGTCCTTTTGAGCTGCCGCTGCCCGCTGTCCTCTTGAGCTTCCGCTGCCCACTGTCCTGTATAGCTGCCGCTGTCCTGTATAGCTGCCGCTGTCCTGTATAGCTGCCGCTGTCCTGTTGAGCTGCCGCTGTCCTGTTGAGATGCCCGTTGTCCTGTTGAGCTGCTGCTGCTCGCTTTCCTGTTGAGGTGGCGCTGCCCGCTGTCCTGATCAACTCCCCGCTGTCCTGTTGAGCTGGCGCTCCCTTGTTGGGCTGGCGCTGCCAGCTGTCCTGTTGAGCTGCCAGCTGTCCTGTTGAGCTGCCAGCTGTCCTGTTGAGCTGCCCGTTGTCCTGTTGAGCTGCCGCTGTTCGCTGCCCTGTTGAGCTGGCGCTGCCGGCTGTCCTGATCAACTCCCCGCTATCCTGTTGAGCTGCCCGCTGTCCTCTTGAGCTTCCGCTGCCCACTGTCCTGTTGAGCTGCCACTGTCCTGTTGAGCTGCCACTGTCCTGTTGAGCTGCCGCTGTCCTGTTGAGCTGCCGCTGTCCTGTTGAGCTGCCGGCTGTCCTGTTGAGCTGCCGGCTGTCCTGTTGAGCTGCCGCTGCCCGCTGTCCTATTGAGCTGCCCGCTGTCCTGTTGAGCTGCCGCTGCCCGCTGTCCTATTGAGCTGCCCGCTGTCCTGTTGAGCTGCCGCTGCCCGCTGTCCTATTGAGCTGCCCGCTGTCCTATTGAGCTGCCCGCTGTCCTATTGAGCTGCCCGCTGTCCTCTTGAGCTGCCGTTGCCCGCTGTCCTGTTGAGCTGCCCGCTGTCCTGTTGAGCTGCCCGCTGTCCTGTTGAGCTGCCCGCTGTCCTGTTGAGCTGCCCGCTGTCCTGTTGAGCTGCCCGCTGTCCTGTTGAGCTGCCCGCTGTCCTGTTGAGCTGCCCGCTGTCCTGTTGAGCTGTCGCTGCCCTGTTGAGCTGTCGCTGCCCGCTGTCCTGTTGAGCTGTCGCTGCCCGCTGTCCTGTTGAGCTGCCGCTGCCCGCTGTCCTGTTGAGCTGCTGCTGCCGGCTGTCCTGTTGAGCTGCCGCTGCCGGCTGTCCTGTTGAGCTGCCGCTGCCGGCTGTCCTGTTGAGCTGCCGCTGCCGGCTGTCCTGTTGAGCTGCCGCTGCCGGCTGTCCTGTTGAGCTGCCGGCTGTCCTGTTGAGCTGCCGGCTGTCCTGTTGAGCTGCCGCTGCCGGCTGTCCTGTTGAGCTGCCGCTGCCGGCTGTCCTGTTGAGCTGCCGCTGCCGGCTGTCCTGTTGAGCTGCCGCTGCCGGCTGTCCTGTTGAGCTGCCGGCTGTCCTGTTGAGCTGCCGCTGCCGGCTGCCCTGTTGAGCTGCCGCTGCCCTGTTGAGCTGGCGCTGCCGGCTGTCCTGTTGAGCTGCCGGCTGTCCTGTTGAGCTGCCGGCTGTCCTGTTGAGCTGCCGGCTGTCCTGTTGAGCTGCCGGCTGTCCTGTTGAACGGCCGGCTGTCCTGTTGAGCTGCCGGCTGTCCTGTTGAGCTGCCGGCTGTCCTGTTGAGCTGCCGCTGCCCGCTGTCCTATTGAGCTGCCGGTTGTCCTGTTGAGCTGCCGCTGCCCGTTGTCCTGTTGAGCTGCCGCTGCCCGCTGTCCTATTGAGCTGCCCGCTGTCCTATTGAGCTGCCCGCTGTCCTATTGAGCTGCCCGCTGTCCTGTTGAGCTGCCCGCTGTCCTGTTGAGCTGCCCGCTGTCCTGTTGAGCTGCCCGCTGTCCTGTTGAGCTGCCCGCTGTCCTGTTGAGCTGCCCGCTGTCCTGTTGAGCTGCCCGCTGTCCTGTTGAGCTGCCCGCTGTCCTGTTGAGCTGTCGCTGTCCTGTTGAGCTGTCGCTGCCCGCTGTCCTGTTGAGCTGTCGCTGCCCGCTGTCCTGTTGAGCTGTCGCTGCCCGCTGTCCTGTTGAGCTGCCGCTTCCCGCTGTCCTGTTGAGCTGCCGCTGCCGGCTGTCCTGTTGTGCTGCCGCTGCCGGCTGTCCTGTTGTGCTGCCGCTGCCGGCTGTCCTGTTGTGCTGCCGCTGCCGGCTGTCCTGTTGTGCTGCCGCTGCCGGCTGCCCTGTTGTGCTGCCGCTGCCGGCTGCCCTGTTGTGCTGCCGCTGCCGGCTGCCCTGTTGTGCTGCCGCTGCCGGCTGCCCTGTTGTGCTGCCGCTGCCGGCTGCCCTGTTGTGCTGCCGCTGCCGGCTGCCCTGTTGTGCTGCCGGCTGCCCTGTTGTGCTGCCGCTGCCGGCTGCCCTGTTGTGCTGCCGCTGCCGGCTGCCCTGTTGTGCTGCCGCTGCCGGCTGCCCTGTTGTGCTGCCGCTGCCGGCTGCCCTGTTGTGCTGCCGCTGCCGGCTGCCCTGTTGTGCTGCCGGCTGCCCTGTTGTGCTGCCGCTGTCGGCTGCCCTGTTGTGCTGCCGCTGTCGGCTGCCCTGTTGTGCTGCCGCTGTCGGCTGCCCTGTTGTGCTGCCGCTGTCGGCTGCCCTGTTGTGCTGCCGCTGTCGGCTGCCCTGTTGTGCTGCCGCTGCCGGCTGCCCTGTTGTGCTGCCGCTGCCGGCTGCCCTGTTGTGCTGCCGCTGCCGGCTGCCCTGTTGTGCTGCCGCTGCCGGCTGCCCTGTTGTGCTGCCGCTGCCGGCTGCCCTGTTGTGCTGCCGCTGCCCTGTTGTGCTGCCGCTGCCGGCTGCCCTGTTGTGCTGCCGCTGCCGGCTGCCCTGTTGTGCTGCCGCTGCCGGCTGCCCTGTTGTGCTGCCGCTGCCGGCTGCCCTGTTGTGCTGCCGGCTGCCCTGTTGTGCTGCCGCTGTCGGCTGCCCTGTTGTGCTGCCGCTGTCGGCTGCCCTGTTGTGCTGCCGCTGTCGGCTGCCCTGTTGTGCTGCCGCTGTCGGCTGCCCTGTTGTGCTGCCGCTGTCGGCTGCCCTGTTGTGCTGCCGCTGCCGGCTGCCCTGTTGTGCTGCCGCTGCCGGCTGCCCTGTTGTGCTGCCGCTGCCGGCTGCCCTGTTGTGCTGCCGCTGCCGGCTGCCCTGTTGTGCTGCCGCTGCCGGCTGCCCTGTTGTGCTGCCGCTGCCGGCTGCCCTGTTGTGCTGCCGCTGCCGGCTGCCCTGTTGTGCTGCCGCTGCCGGCTGCCCTGTTGAGCTGCCGGCTGCCCTGTTGAGCTGCCGGCTGTCCTGTTGAGCTGCCGGCTGTCCTGTTGAGCTGCCGGCTGTCCTGTTGAGCTGCCGGCTGTCCTGTTGAGCTGCCGGCTGTCCTGTTGAGCTGCCGGCTGTCCTGTTGAGCTGCCGGCTGTCCTGTTGAGCTGCCGGCTGTCCTGTTGAGCTGCCGGCTGTCCTGTTGAGCTGCCCGCTGTCCTGTTGAGCTGCCCGCTGTCCTGTTGAGCTGCCCGCTGTCCTGTTGAGCTGCCCGCTGTCCTGTTGAGCTGCCCGCTGTCCTGTTGAGCTGCCCGCTGTCCTGTTGAGCTGCCCGCTGTCCTGTTGAGCTGCCCGCTGTCCTGTTGAGCTGTCGCTGCCCTGTTGAGCTGTCGCTGCCCGCTGTCCTGTTGAGCTGTCGCTGCCCGCTGTCCTGTTGAGCTGCCGCTGCCCGCTGTCCTGTTGAGCTGCTGCTGCCGGCTGTCCTGTTGAGCTGCCGCTGCCGGCTGTCCTGTTGAGCTGCCGGCTGTCCTGTTGAGCTGCCGGCTGTCCTGTTGAGCTGCCGCTGCCGGCTGTCCTGTTGAGCTGCCGCTGCCGGCTGTCCTGTTGAGCTGCCGCTGCCGGCTGTCCTGTTGAGCTGCCGCTGCCGGCTGTCCTGTTGAGCTGCCGCTGCCGGCTGTCCTGTTGAGCTGCCGCTGCCGGCTGTCCTGTTGAGCTGCCGCTGCCGGCTGTCCTGTTGAGCTGCCGCTGCCGGCTGTCCTGTTGAGCTGCCGCTGCCGGCTGTCCTGTTGAGCTGCCGGCTGTCCTGTTGAGCTGCCGGCTGTCCTGTTGAGCTGCCGCTGCCGGCTGTCCTGTTGAGCTGCCGGCTGTCCTGTTGAGCTGCCGCTGCCCTGTTGAGCTGGCGCTGCCGGCTGTCCTGTTGAGCTGCCGGCTGTCCTGTTGAGCTGCCGGCTGTCCTGTTGAGCTGCCGGCTGTCCTGTTGAACGGCCGGCTGTCCTGTTGAGCTGCCGGCTGTCCTGTTGAGCTGCCGGCTGTCCTGTTGAGCTGCCGCTGCCCGCTGTCCTATTGAGCTGCCGGTTGTCCTGTTGAGCTGCCGCTGCCCGTTGTCCTGTTGAGCTGCCCGCTGTCCTATTGAGCTGCCCGCTGTCCTATTGAGCTGCCCGCTGTCCTATTGAGCTGCCCGCTGTCCTATTGAGCTGCCCGCTGTCCTGTTGAGCTGCCCGCTGTCCGCTGTCCTGTTGAGCTGTCCGCTGTCCTGTTGAGCTGTCCGCTGTCCTGTTGAGCTGCCCGCTGTCCTGTTGAGCTGCCCGCTGTCCTGTTGAGCTGCCCGCTGTCCTGTTGAGCTGCCCGCTGTCCTGTTGAGCTGTCGCTGTCCTGTTGAGCTGTCGCTGCCCGCTGTCCTGTTGAGCTGTCGCTGCCCGCTGTCCTGTTGAGCTGTCGCTGCCCGCTGTCCTGTTGAGCTGCCGCTTCCCGCTGTCCTGTTGAGCTGCCGCTGCCGGCTGTCCTGTTGTGCTGCCGGCTGTCCTGTTGTGCTGCCGCTGCCGGCTGTCCTGTTGTGCTGCCGCTGCCGGCTGTCCTGTTGTGCTGCCGCTGCCGGCTGCCCTGTTGTGCTGCCGCTGCCGGCTGCCCTGTTGTGCTGCCGCTGCCGGCTGCCCTGTTGTGCTGCCGCTGCCGGCTGCCCTGTTGTGCTGCCGCTGCCGGCTGCCCTGTTGTGCTGCCGCTGCCGGCTGCCCTGTTGTGCTGCCGCTGCCGGCTGCCCTGTTGTGCTGCCGCTGCCGGCTGCCCTGTTGTGCTGCCGCTGCCGGCTGCCCTGTTGTGCTGCCGCTGCCGGCTGCCCCGTTGTGCTGCCGGCTGCCCTGTTGTGCTGCCGCTGCCGGCTGCCCTGTTGTGCTGCCGCTGCCGGCTGCCCTGTTGTGCTGCCGCTGCCGGCTGCCCTGATGTGCTGCCGCTGCCGGCTGCCCTGTTGTGCTGCCGCTGCCGGCTGCCCTGTTGTGCTGCCGCTGCCGGCTGCCCTGTTGTGCTGCCGCTGCCGGCTGCCCTGTTGTGCTGCCGCTGCCGGCTGCCCTGTTGTGCTGCCGCTGCCGGCTGCCCTGTTGTGCTGCCGCTGCCGGCTGCCCTGTTGTGCTGCCGGCTGCCCTGTTGTGCTGCCGCTGCCGGCTGCCCTGTTGTGCTGCCGCTGCCGGCTGCCCTGTTGTGCTGCCGCTGCCGGCTGCCCTGTTGTGCTGCCGGCTGCCCTGTTGTGCTGCCGCTGCCGGCTGCCCTGTTGTGCTGCCGCTGCCGGCTGCCCTGTTGTGCTGCCGCTGCCGGCTGCCCTGTTGTGCTGCCGCTGCCGGCTGCCCTGTTGTGCTGCCGCTGCCGGCTGCCCTGTTGTGCTGCCGCTGCCGGCTGCCCTGTTGAGCTGTCGCTGCCCGCTGTCCTGTTGAGCTGCCGCTGCCGGCTGTCCTGTTGAGCTGCCGCTGCCGGCTGTCCTGTTGAGCTGCCGCTGCCGGCTGTCCTGTTGAGCTGCCGCTGCCGGCTGTCCTGTTGAGCTGCCGGCTGTCCTGTTGAGCTGCCGCTGCCGGCTGTCCTGTTGAGCTGCCGGCTGTCCTGTTGAGCTGCCGCTGCCCTGTTGAGCTGGCGCTGCCGGCTGTCCTGTTGAGCTGCCGGCTGTCCTGTTGAGCTGCCGGCTGTCCTGTTGAGCTGCCGGCTGTCCTGTTGAACGGCCGGCTGTCCTGTTGAGCTGCCGGCTGTCCTGTTGAGCTGCCGGCTGTCCTGTTGAGCTGCCGGCTGTCCTGTTGAGCTGCCGGCTGTCCTGTTGAGCTGCCCGCTGTCCTGTTGAGCTGCCCGCTGTCCTGTTGAGCTGCCCGCTGTCCTGTTGAGCTGCCCGCTGTCCTGTTGAGCTGCCCGCTGTCCTGTTGAGCTGCCCGCTGTCCTGTTGAGCTGCCCGCTGCCCTGTTGAGCTGTCGCTGCCCGCTGTCCTGTTGAGCTGTCGCTGCCCGCTGTCCTGTTGAGCTGCCGCTGCCCGCTGTCCTGTTGAGCTGCTGCTGCCGGCTGTCCTGTTGAGCTGCCGCTGCCGGCTGTCCTGTTGAGCTGCCGGCTGTCCTGTTGAGCTGCCGGCTGTCCTGTTGAGCTGCCGCTGCCGGCTGTCCTGTTGAGCTGCCGCTGCCGGCTGTCCTGTTGAGCTGCCGCTGCCGGCTGTCCTGTTGAGCTGCCGCTGCCGGCTGTCCTGTTGAGCTGCCGCTGCCGGCTGTCCTGTTGAGCTGCCGCTGCCGGCTGTCCTGTTGAGCTGCCGGCTGTCCTGTTGAGCTGCCGCTGCCGGCTGTCCTGTTGAGCTGCCGGCTGTCCTGTTGAGCTGCCGCTGCCCTGTTGAGCTGGCGCTGCCGGCTGTCCTGTTGAGCTGCCGGCTGTCCTGTTGAGCTGCCGGCTGTCCTGTTGAGCTGCCGGCTGTCCTGTTGAACGGCCGGCTGTCCTGTTGAGCTGCCGGCTGTCCTGTTGAGCTGCCGGCTGTCCTGTTGAGCTGCCGCTGCCCGCTGTCCTATTGAGCTGCCGGTTGTCCTGTTGAGCTGCCGCTGCCCGTTGTCCTGTTGAGCTGCCGCTGCCCGCTGTCCTATTGAGCTGCCCGCTGTCCTATTGAGCTGCCCGCTGTCCTATTGAGCTGCCCGCTGTCCTATTGAGCTGCCCGCTGTCCTGTTGAGCTGCCCGCTGTCCGCTGTCCTGTTGAGCTGCCCGCTGTCCTGTTGAGCTGCCCGCTGTCCTGTTGAGCTGCCCGCTGTCCTGTTGAGCTGCCCGCTGTCCTGTTGAGCTGTCGCTGTCCTGTTGAGCTGTCGCTGCCCGCTGTCCTGTTGAGCTGTCGCTGCCCGCTGTCCTGTTGAGCTGTCGCTGCCCGCTGTCCTGTTGAGCTGCCGCTTCCCGCTGTCCTGTTGAGCTGCCGCTGCCGGCTGTCCTGTTGTGCTGCCGGCTGTCCTGTTGTGCTGCCGCTGCCGGCTGTCCTGTTGTGCTGCCGCTGCCGGCTGTCCTGTTGTGCTGCCGCTGCCGGCTGCCCTGTTGTGCTGCCGCTGCCGGCTGCCCTGTTGTGCTGCCGCTGCCGGCTGCCCTGTTGTGCTGCCGCTGCCGGCTGCCCTGTTGTGCTGCCGCTGCCGGCTGCCCTGTTGTGCTGCCGCTGCCGGCTGCCCTGTTGTGCTGCCGGCTGCCCTGTTGTGCTGCCGGCTGCCCTGTTGTGCTGCCGGCTGCCCTGTTGTGCTGCCGCTGCCGGCTGCCCTGTTGTGCTGCCGCTGCCGGCTGCCCTGTTGTGCTGCCGCTGCCGGCTGCCCTGTTGTGCTGCCGCTGCCGGCTGCCCTGTTGTGCTGCCGCTGCCGGCTGCCCTGTTGTGCTGCCGCTGCCGGCTGCCCTGTTGTGCTGCCGCTGCCGGCTGCCCTGTTGTGCTGCCGCTGCCGGCTGCCCTGTTGTGCTGCCGCTGCCGGCTGCCCTGTTGTGCTGCCGCTGCCGGCTGCCCTGTTGTGCTGCCGCTGCCGGCTGCCCTGTTGTGCTGCCGGCTGCCCTGTTGTGCTGCCGCTGCCGGCTGCCCTGTTGTGCTGCCGCTGCCGGCTGCCCTGTTGTGCTGCCGCTGCCGGCTGCCCTGTTGTGCTGCCGCTGCCGGCTGCCCTGTTGTGCTGCCGCTGCCGGCTGCCCTGTTGTGCTGCCGCTGCCGGCTGCCCTGTTGTGCTGCCGCTGCCGGCTGCCCTGTTGTGCTGCCGCTGCCGGCTGCCCTGTTGTGCTGCCGCTGCCGGCTGCCCTGTTGTGCTGCCGCTGCCGGCTGCCCTGTTGTGCTGCCGCTGCCGGCTGCCCTGTTGTGCTGCCGCTGCCGGCTGCCCTGTTGTGCTGCCGCTGCCGGCTGCCCTGTTTTGCTGCCGCTGCCGGCTGCCCTGTTTTGCTGCCGCTGCCGGCTGCCCTGTTTTGCTGCCGCTGCCGGCTGCCCTGTTTTGCTGCCGCTGCCGGCTGCCCTGTTTTGCTGCCGCTGCCGGCTGCCCTGTTTTGCTGCCGCTGCCGGCTGCCCTGTTGTGCTGCCGCTGCCGGCTGCCCTGTTGTGCTGCCGCTGCCGGCTGCCCTGTTGTGCTGCCGCTGCCGGCTGCCCTGTTGTGCTGCCGGCTGCCCTGTTGTGCTGCCGCTGCCGGCTGCCCTGTTGTGCTGCCGGCTGCCCTGTTGTGCTGCCGCTGTCGGCTGCCCTGTTGTGCTGCCGCTGTCGGCTGCCCTGTTGTGCTGCCGCTGCCGGCTGCCCTGTTGTGCTGCCGCTGCCGGCTGCCCTGTTGTGCTGCCGCTGCCGGCTGCCCTGTTGTGCTGCCGCTGCCGGCTGCCCTGTTGTGCTGCCGCTGCCGGCTGCCCTGTTGTGCTGCCGGCTGCCCTGTTGTGCTGCCGGCTGCCCTGTTGTGCTGCCGGCTGCCCTGTTGTGCTGCCGCTGCCAGCTGCCCTGTTGTGCTGCCGGCTGCCCTGTTGTGCTGCCGCTGCCGGCTGCCCTGTTGTGCTGCCGCTGCCGGCTGCCCTGTTGTGCTGCCGCTGCCGGCTGCCCTGTTGTGCTGCCGGCTGCCCTGCTGTGCTGCCGCTGCCGGCTGCCCTGCTGTGCTGCCGCTGCCGGCTGCCCTGTTGTGCTGCCGCTGCCGGCTGCCCTGTTGTGCTGCCGCTGCCGGCTGCCCTGTTGTGCTGCCGCTGCCGGCTGCCCTGTTGTGCTGCCGCTGCCGGCTGCCCTGTTGTGCTGCCGCTGCCGGCTGCCCTGTTGTGCTGCCGCTGCCGGCTGCCCTGTTGTGCTGCCGGCTGCCCTGTTGTGCTGCCGGCTGCCCTGTTGTGCTGCCGGCTGCCCTGTTGTGCTGCCGGCTGCCCTGTTGTGCTGCCGGCTGCCCTGTTGTGCTGCCGGCTGCCGGCTGCCCTGTTGTGCTGCCGCTGCCGGCTGCCCTGTTGTGCTGCCGCTGCCGGCTGCCCTGTTGTGCTGCCGCTGCCGGCTGCCCTCTTGTGCTGCCGCTGCCGGCTGCCCTCTTGTGCTGCCGCTGCCGGCTGCCCTGTTGAGCTGCCGGCTGTCCTGTTGAGCTGCCGGCTGTCCTGTTGAGCTGCCCGCTGTCCTGTTGAGCTGCCCGCTGTCCTGTTGAGCTGCCGGCTGCCCTGTTGTGCTGCCGCTGCCGGCTGCCCTGTTGTGCTGCCGCTGCCGGCTGCCCTGTTGTGCTGCCGCTGCCGGCTGCCCTGTTGTGCTGCCGCTGCCGGCTGCCCTGTTGTGCTGCCGCTGCCGGCTGCCCTGTTGTGCTGCCGGTTGCCCTGTTGTGCTGCCGGCTGCCCTGTTGTGCTGCCGGCTGCCCTGTTGTGCTGCCGGCTGCCCTGTTGTGCTGCCGGCTGCCCTGTTGTGCTGCCGCTGCCGGCTGCCCTGTTGTGCTGCCGCTGCCGGCTGCCCTGTTGTGCTGCCGCTGCCGGCTGCCCTGTTGTGCTGCCGGCTGCCCTGTTGTGCTGCCGCTGCTGGCTGCCCTGTTGTGCTTCCGCTGCTGGCTGTCCTGTTGTGCTGCCGCTGCCGGCTGCCCTATTGTGCTGCCGGCTGCCCTGTTGTGCTGCCGCTGCCGGCTGCCCTGTTGTGCTTCCGCTGCCGGCTGTCCTGTTGTGCTGCGGCTGTCCTGTTGAGCTGCCGGCTGTCCTGTTGAGCTGCCGCTGCCGGCTGTCCTGTTGAGCTGCCGGCTGCCCTGTTGTGCTGCCGCTGCCGGCTGCCCTGTTGAGCTGCCGCTGCCGGCTGTCCTGTTGAGCTGCCGCTGCCGGCTGTCCTGTTGAGCTGCCGGCTGCCCTGTTGTGCTGCCGCTGCCGGCTGCCCTGTTGTGCTGCCGCTGCCGGCTGCCCTGTTGTGCTGCCGCTGCCGGCTGCCCTGTTGTGCTGCCGCTGCCGGCTGCCCTGTTGTGCTGCCGCTGCCGGCTGCCCTGTTGTGCTGCCGCTGCCGGCTGCCCTGTTGTGCTGCCGCTGCCGGCTGCCCTGTTGTGCTGCCGCTGCCGGCTGCCCTGTTGTGCTGCCGCTGCCGGTTGCCCTGTTGTGCTGCCGGTTGCCCTGTTGTGCTGCCGCTGCCGGCTGCACTGTTGTGCTGCCGCTGCCGGCTGCCCTGTTGTGCTGCCGCTGCCGGCTGCCCTGTTGTGCTGCCGCTGCCGGCTGCCCTGTTGTGCTGCCGCTGCCGGCTGCCCTGTTGTGCTGCCGCTGCCGGCTGCCCTGTTGTGCTGCCGGCTGCCCTGTTGTGCTGCCGCTGCCGGCTGCCCTGTTGTGCTTCCGCTGCCGGCTGTCCTGTTGTGCTGCCGCTGCCGGCTGCCCTGTTGTGCTGCCGCTGCTGGCTGTCCTGTTGTGCTGCGGCTGTCCTGTTGAGCTGCCGCTGCCGGCTGTCCTGTTGAGCTGCCGCTGCCGGCTGTCCTGTTGAGCTGCCGCTGCCGGCTGTCCTGTTGAGCTGCCGGCTGCCCTGTTGAGCTGCCGCTGCCGGCTGCCCTGTTGAGCTGCCGCTGCCGGCTGTCCTGTTGAGCTGCCGCTGCCGGCTGTCCTGTTGAGCTGCCGGCTGCCCTGTTGTGCTGCCGCTGCCGGCTGCCCTGTTGTGCTGCCGGCTGCCCTGTTGTGCTGCCGCTGCCGGCTGCCCTGTTGTGCTGCCGCTGCCGGCTGTCCTGTTGAGCTGCCGCTGCCGGCTGTCCTGTTGAGCTGCCGGCTGTCCTGTTGAGCTGCCGCTGCCGGCTGCCCTGTTGAGCTGCCGCTGCCCTGTTGAGCTGGCGCTGCCGGCTGTCCTGTTGAGCTGCCGGCTGTCCTGTTGAGCTGCCGGCTGTCCTGTTGAGCTGCCGGCTGTCCTGTTGAACGGCCGGCTGTCCTGTTGAACGGCCGGCTGTCCTGTTGAACGGCCGGCTGTCCTGTTGAGCTGCCGGCTGTCCTGTTGAGCTGCCGGCTGTCCTGTTGAGCTGCCGCTGCCCGCTGTCCTATTGAGCTGCCGGTTGTCCTGTTGAGCTGCCGCTGCCCGTTGTCCTGTTGAGCTGCCGCTGCCCGCTGTCCTATTGAGCTGCCCGCTGTCCTATTGAGCTGCCCGCTGTCCTATTGAGCTGCCCGCTGTCCTGTTGAGCTGCCCGCTGTCCGCTGTCCTGTTGAGCTGCCCGCTGTCCTGTTGAGCTGCCCGCTGTCCTGTTGAGCTGCCCGCTGTCCTGTTGAGCTGTCGCTGTCCTGTTGAGCTGTCGCTGCCCGCTGTCCTGTTGAGCTGTCGCTGCCCGCTGTCCTGTTGAGCTGTCGCTGCCCGCTGTCCTGTTGAGCTGCCGCTTCCCGCTGTCCTGTTGAGCTGCCGCTGCCGGCTGTCCTGTTGTGCTGCCGGCTGTCCTGTTGTGCTGCCGCTGCCGGCTGTCCTGTTGTGCTGCCGCTGCCGGCTGTCCTGTTGTGCTGCCGCTGCCGGCTGTCCTGTTGTGCTGCCGCTGCCGGCTGTCCTGTTGTGCTGCCGCTGCCGGCTGTCCTGTTGTGCTGCCGCTGCCGGCTGTCCTGTTGTGCTGCCGCTGCCGGCTGTCCTGTTGTGCTGCCGCTGCCGGCTGCCCTGTTGTGCTGCCGCTGCCGGCTGCCCTGTTGTGCTGCCGCTGCCGGCTGCCCTGTTGTGCTGCCGCTGCCGGCTGCCCTGTTGTGCTGCCGCTGCCGGCTGCCCTGTTGTGCTGCCGCTGCCGGCTGCCCTGTTGTGCTGCCGCTGCCGGCTGCCCTGTTGTGCTGCCGCTGCCGGCTGCCCTGTTGTGCTGCCGCTGCCGGCTGCCCTGTTGTGCTGCCGCTGCCGGCTGCCCTGTTGTGCTGCCGCTGCCGGCTGCCCTGTTGTGCTGCCGCTGCCGGCTGCCCTGTTGTGCTGCCGCTGCCGGCTGCCCTGTTGTGCTGCCGCTGCCGGCTGCCCTGTTGTGCTGCCGCTGCCGGCTGCCCTGTTGTGCTGCCGCTGCCGGCTGCCCTGTTGTGCTGCCGCTGCCGGCTGCCCTGTTGTGCTGCCGCTGCCGGCTGCCCTGTTGTGCTGCCGGCTGCCCTGTTGTGCTGCCGGCTGCCCTGTTGTGCTGCCGGCTGCCCTGTTGTGCTGCCGCTGCCGGCTGCCCTGTTGTGCTGCCGCTGCCGGCTGCCCTGTTGTGCTGCCGCTGCCGGCTGCCCTGTTGTGCTGCCGCTGCCGGCTGCCCTGTTGTGCTGCCGGCTGCCCTGTTGTGCTGCCGCTGCCGGCTGCCCTGTTGTGCTGCCGCTGCCGGCTGCCCTGTTGTGCTGCCGCTGCCGGCTGCCCTGCTGTGCTGCCGCTGCCGGCTGCCCTGCTGTGCTGCCGCTGCCGGCTGCCCTGTTGTGCTGCCGCTGCCGGCTGCCCTGTTGTGCTGCCGCTGCCGGCTGCCCTGTTGTGCTGCCGCTGCCGGCTGCCCTGTTGTGCTGCCGCTGCCGGCTGCCCTGTTGTGCTGCCGCTGCCGGCTGCCCTGTTGTGCTGCCGGCTGCCCTGTTGTGCTGCCGGCTGTCCTGTTGTGCTGCCGGCTGCCCTGTTGTGCTGCCGCTGCCGGCTGCCCTGTTGTGCTGCCGCTGCCGGCTGCCCTGTTGTGCTGCCGGCTGCCCTGTTGTGCTGCCGCTGCCGGCTGCCCTGTTGTGCTGCCGCTGCCGGCTGCCCTGTTGTGCTGCCGCTGCCGGCTGCCCTGTTGTGCTGCCGCTGCCGGCTGCCCTGTTGTGCTGCCGCTGCCGGCTGCCCTGTTGTGCTGCCGCTGCCGGCTGCCCTGTTGTGCTGCCGGCTGCCCTGTTGTGCTTCCGCTGCTGGCTGTCCTGTTGTGCTGCCGCTGCCGGCTGCCCTGTTGTGCTGCCGGCTGCCCTGTTGTGCTGCCGGCTGCCCTGTTGTGCTGCCGCTGCCGGCTGCCCTGTTGTGCTTCCGCTGCCGGCTGTCCTGTTGTGCTGCGGCTGTCCTGTTGAGCTGCCGCTGCCGGCTGTCCTGTTGAGCTGCCGCTGCCGGCTGTCCTGTTGAGCTGCCGGCTGTCCTGTTGAGCTGCCGGCTGTCCTGTTGAGCTGCCGGCTGCCCTGTTGTGCTGCCGCTGCCGGCTGCCCTGTTGAGCTGCCGCTGCCGGCTGTCCTGTTGAGCTGCCGCTGCCGGCTGTCCTGTTGAGCTGCCGGCTGCCCTGTTGTGCTGCCGCTGCCGGCTGCCCTGTTGTGCTGCCGCTGCCGGCTGCCCTGTTGTGCTGCCGCTGCCGGCTGCCCTGTTGTGCTGCCGCTGCCGGCTGCCCTGTTGTGCTGCCGCTGCCGGCTGCCCTGTTGTGCTGCCGCTGCCGGCTGCCCTGTTGTGCTGCCGCTGCCGGCTGCCCTGTTGTGCTGCCGGTTGCCCTGTTGTGCTGCCGCTGCCAGCTGCCCTGTTGTGCTGCCGCTGCCGGCTGCCCTGTTGTGCTGCCGCTGCCGGCTGCCCTGTTGTGCTGCCGCTGCCGGCTGCCCTGTTGTGCTGCCGGCTGCCCTGTTGTGCTGCCGCTGCCGGCTGCCCTGTTGTGCTTCCGCTGCCGGCTGCCCTGTTGTGCTGCCGCTGCCGGCTGCCCTGTTGTGCTGCCGGCTGCCCTGTTGTGCTGCCGCTGCTGGCTGTCCTGTTGTGCTGCGGCTGTCCTGTTGAGCTGCCGCTGCCGGCTGTCCTGTTGAGCTGCCGCTGCCGGCTGTCCTGTTGAGCTGCAGCTGCCGGCTGTCCTGTTGAGCTGCCGCTGCCGGCTGTCCTGTTGAGCTGCCGGCTGCCCTGTTGAGCTGCCGCTGCCGGCTGCCCTGTTGAGCTGCCGCTGCCGGCTGTCCTGTTGAGCTGCCGCTGCCGGCTGTCCTGTTGAGCTGCCGGCTGCCCTGTTGTGCTGCCGCTGCCGGCTGCCCTGTTGTGCTTCCGCTGCCGGCTGCCCTGTTGTGCTGCCGGCTGCCCTGTTGTGCTGCCGCTGCCGGCTGCCCTGTTGTGCTGCCGCTGCCGGCTGCCCTGTTGTGCTGCCGCTGCCGGCTGCCCTGTTGTGCTGCCGCTGCCGGTTGCCCTGTTGTGCTGCCGCTGCCGGTTGCCCTGTTGTGCTGCCGCTGCCGGCTGTCCTGTTGTGCTGCCGGCTGCCCTGTTGTGCTGCCGCTGCCGGCTGCCCTGTTGTGCTGCTGGCTGCCCTGTTGTGCTGCCGCTGCCGGCTGCCCTGTTGTGCTTCCGCTGCCGGCTGTCCTGTTGTGCTGCCGCTGCCGGCTGCCCTGTTGTGCTGCCGGCTGCCCTGTTGTGCTGCCGCTGCCGGCTGCCCTGTTGTGCTTCCGCTGCTGGCTGTCCTGTTGTGCTGCGGCTGTCCTGTTGAGCTGCCGCTGCCGGCTGTCCTGTTGAGCTGCCGCTGCCGGCTGTCCTGTTGAGCTGCCAGCTGCCCTGCTGTGCTGCCGGCTGCCCTGTTGTGCTGCCGCTGCCGGCTGCCCTGTTGTGCTGCCGCTGCCGGCTGCCCTGTTGTGCTGCCGGCTGCCCTGTTGTGCTGCCGCTGCCGGCTGCCCTGTTGTGCTTCCGCTGCTGGCTGTCCTGTTGTGCTGCGGCTGTCCTGTTGAGCTGCCGCTGCCGGCTGTCCTGTTGAGCTGCCGCTGCCGGCTGTCCTGTTGAGCTGCCGCTGCCGGCTGTCCTGTTGAGCTGCCGCTGCCGGCTGTCCTGTTGAGCTGCCGCTGCCGGCTGTCCTGTTGAGCTGCCGGCTGCCCTGTTGTGCTGCCGCTGCCGGCTGCCCTGTTGTGCTGCCGGTTGCCCTGTTGTGCTGCCGCTGCCGGTTGCCCTGTTGTGCTGCCGCTGCCGGCTGCCCTGTTGTGCTGCCGCTGCCGGCTGCCCTGTTGTGCTGCCGCTGCCGGCTGCCCTGTTGTGCTGCCGCTGCCGGCTGCCCTGTTGTGCTGCCGCTGCCGGCTGCCCTGTTGTGCTGCCGCTGCCGGCTGCCCTGTTGTGCTGCCGCTGCCGGCTGCCCTGTTGAGCTGCCGCTGCCGGCTGTCCTGTTGAGCTGCCGCTGCCGGCTGTCCTGTTGAGCTGCCGCTGCCGGCTGTCCTGTTGAGCTGCCGCTGCCGGCTGTCCTGTTGAGCTGCCGGCTGTCCTGTTGAGCTGCCAGCTGCCCTGTTGTGCTGCCGCTGCCTTCTGCCCTGTTGTGCTGCCGCTGCCGGCTGCCCTGTTGTGCTGCCGCTGCCGGCTGCCCTGTTGTGCTGCCGCTGCCGGCTGCCCTGTTGTGCTGCCGCTGCCGGCTGCCCTGTTGTGCTGCCGCTGCCGGCTGCCCTGTTGTGCTGCCGCTGCCGGCTGCCCTGTTGTGCTGCCGCTGCCGGCTGCCCTGTTGTGCTGCCGCTGCCGGCTGCCCTGTTGTGCTGCCGCTGCCGGCTGCCCTGTTGTGCTGCCGCTGCCGGTTGCCCTGTTGTGCTGCCGGTTGCCCTGTTGTGCTGCCGGCTGCCCTGTTGTGCTGCCGCTGCCGGCTGCCCTGTTGTGCTGCCGCTGCCGGCTGCCCTGTTGTGCTGCCGCTGCCGGCTGCCCTGTTGTGCTGCCGCTGCCGGCTGCCCTGTTGTGCTGCCGGCTGCCCTGTTGTGCTGCCGGCTGCCCTGTTGTGCTTCCGCTGCCGGCTGTCCTGTTGTGCTTCCGCTGCCGGCTGTCCTGTTGTGCTGCCGCTGCCGGCTGCCCTGTTGTGCTGCCGGCTGCCCTGTTGTGCTGCCGCTGCTGGCTGTCCTGTTGTGCTGCGGCTGTCCTGTTGAGCTGCCGCTGCCGGCTGTCCTGTTGAGCTGCCGCTGCCGGCTGTCCTGTTGAGCTGCCGCTGCCGGCTGTCCTGTTGAGCTGCCGCTGCCGGCTGTCCTGTTGAGCTGCCGGCTGTCCTGTTGAGCTGCCGGCTGCCCTGTTGAGCTGCCGCTGCCGGCTGCCCTGTTGAGCTGCCGCTGCCGGCTGTCCTGTTGAGCTGCCGCTGCCGGCTGTCCTGTTGAGCTGCCGGCTGCCCTGTTGTGCTGCCGCTGCCGGCTGCCCTGTTGTGCTGCCGCTGCCGGCTGCCCTGTTGTGCTGCCGGCTGCCCTGTTGTGCTGCCGGCTGCCCTGTTGTGCTGCCGCTGCCGGCTGCCCTGTTGTGCTGCCGGCTGCCCTGTTGTGCTGCCGCTGCCGGCTGCCCTGTTGTGCTGCCGCTGCCGGCTGCCCTGTTGTGCTGCCGCTGCCGGCTGCCCTGTTGTGCTGCCGCTGCCGGCTGCCCTGTTGTGCTGCCGCTGCCGGCTGCCCTGTTGTGCTGCCGCTGCCGGTTGCCCTGTTGTGCTGCCGCTGCCGGTTGCCCTGTTGTGCTGCCGCTGCCGGCTGTCCTGTTGTGCTGCCGGCTGCCCTGTTGTGCTGCCGCTGCCGGCTGCCCTGTTGTGCTGCTGGCTGCCCTGTTGTGCTGCCGCTGCCGGCTGCCCTGTTGTGCTTCCGCTGCCGGCTGTCCTGTTGTGCTGCCGCTGCCGGCTGCCCTGTTGTGCTGCCGGCTGCCCTGTTGTGCTGCCGCTGCCGGCTGCCCTGTTGTGCTTCCGCTGCTGGCTGTCCTGTTGTGCTGCGGCTGTCCTGTTGAGCTGCCGCTGCCGGCTGTCCTGTTGAGCTGCCGCTGCCGGCTGTCCTGTTGAGCTGCCGCTGCCCGCTGTCCTGTTGAGCTGCCAGCTGCCCTGCTGTGCTGCCGGCTGCCCTGTTGTGCTGCCGCTGCCGGCTGCCCTGTTGTGCTGCCGCTGCCAGCTGCCCTGTTGTGCTGCCGGCTGCCCTGTTGTGCTGCCGGCTGCCCTGTTGTGCTTCCGCTGCTGGCTGTCCTGTTGTGCTGCGGCTGTCCTGTTGAGCTGCCGCTGCCGGCTGTCCTGTTGAGCTGCCGCTGCCGGCTGTCCTGTTGAGCTGCCGCTGCCGGCTGTCCTGTTGAGCTGCCGCTGCCGGCTGTCCTGTTGAGCTGCCGCTGCCGGCTGTCCTGTTGAGCTGCCGGCTGCCCTGTTGTGCTGCCGCTGCCGGCTGCCCTGTTGTGCTGCCGGTTGCCCTGTTGTGCTGCCGCTGCCGGTTGCCCTGTTGTGCTGCCGCTGCCGGCTGCCCTGTTGTGCTGCCGCTGCCGGCTGCCCTGTTGTGCTGCCGCTGCCGGCTGCCCTGTTGTGCTGCCGCTGCCGGCTGCCCTGTTGTGCTGCCGCTGCCGGCTGCCCTGTTGTGCTGCCGCTGCCGGCTGCCCTGTTGTGCTGCCGGCTGCCCTGTTGAGCTGCCGCTGCCGGCTGTCCTGTTGAGCTGCCGCTGCCGGCTGTCCTGTTGAGCTGCCGCTGCCGGCTGTCCTGTTGAGCTGCCGCTGCCGGCTGTCCTGTTGAGCTGCCGCTGCCGGCTGTCCTGTTGAGCTGCCGCTGCCGGCTGTCCTGTTGAGCTGCCGCTGCCGGCTGTCCTGTTGAGCTGCCGGCTGTCCTGTTGAGCTGCCGGCTGTCCTGTTGAGCTGCCAGCTGCCCTGTTGTGCTGCCGCTGCCTTCTGCCCTGTTGTGCTGCCGCTGCCGGCTGCCCTGTTGTGCTGCCGCTGCCGGTTGCCCTGTTGTGCTGCCGCTGCCGGTTGCCCTGTTGTGCTGCCGCTGCCGGCTGTCCTGTTGTGCTGCCGGCTGCCCTGTTGTGCTGCCGCTGCCGGCTGCCCTGTTGTGCTGCTGGCTGCCCTGTTGTGCTGCCGCTGCCGGCTGCCCTGTTGTGCTTCCGCTGCCGGCTGTCCTGTTGTGCTGCCGCTGCCGGCTGCCCTGTTGTGCTGCCGGCTGCCCTGTTGTGCTGCCGCTGCCGGCTGCCCTGTTGTGCTTCCGCTGCTGGCTGTCCTGTTGTGCTGCGGCTGTCCTGTTGAGCTGCCGCTGCCGGCTGTCCTGTTGAGCTGCCGCTGCCGGCTGTCCTGTTGAGCTGCCGCTGCCCGCTGTCCTGTTGAGCTGCCAGCTGCCCTGCTGTGCTGCCGGCTGCCCTGTTGTGCTGCCGCTGCCGGCTGCCCTGTTGTGCTGCCGCTGCCGGCTGCCCTGTTGTGCTGCCGGCTGCCCTGTTGTGCTGCCGGCTGCCCTGTTGTGCTTCCGCTGCTGGCTGTCCTGTTGTGCTGCGGCTGTCCTGTTGAGCTGCCGCTGCCGGCTGTCCTGTTGAGCTGCCGCTGCCGGCTGTCCTGTTGAGCTGCCGCTGCCGGCTGTCCTGTTGAGCTGCCGCTGCCGGCTGTCCTGTTGAGCTGCCGCTGCCGGCTGTCCTGTTGAGCTGCCGGCTGCCCTGTTGTGCTGCCGCTGCCGGCTGCCCTGTTGTGCTGCCGGTTGCCCTGTTGTGCTGCCGCTGCCGGTTGCCCTGTTGTGCTGCCGCTGCCGGCTGCCCTGTTGTGCTGCCGCTGCCGGCTGCCCTGTTGTGCTGCCGCTGCCGGCTGCCCTGTTGTGCTGCCGCTGCCGGCTGCCCTGTTGTGCTGCCGCTGCCGGCTGCCCTGTTGTGCTGCCGCTGCCGGCTGCCCTGTTGTGCTGCCGGCTGCCCTGTTGAGCTGCCGCTGCCGGCTGTCCTGTTGAGCTGCCGCTGCCGGCTGTCCTGTTGAGCTGCCGCTGCCGGCTGTCCTGTTGAGCTGCCGCTGCCGGCTGTCCTGTTGAGCTGCCGCTGCCGGCTGTCCTGTTGAGCTGCCGCTGCCGGCTGTCCTGTTGAGCTGCCGCTGCCGGCTGTCCTGTTGAGCTGCCGGCTGTCCTGTTGAGCTGCCGGCTGTCCTGTTGAGCTGCCAGCTGCCCTGTTGTGCTGCCGCTGCCTTCTGCCCTGTTGTGCTGCCGCTGCCGGCTGCCCTGTTGTGCTGCCGCTGCCGGCTGTCCTGTTGTGCTGCCGCTGCCGGCTGTCCTGTTGAGCTGCCGGCTGTCCTGTTGAGCTGCCGCTGTCCTGTTGAGCTGCCGGCTGTCCTGTTGAGCTGCCCGCTGTCCTCTTGAGCTGCCCGCTGTCCTATAGCTCTTACTGCTGTATTGCAGGAGCTGTTACGTCGACAGAACTCGCTGCAGAATGTGGAGCAACAACTGGAGCAGATGAGAAGCAGACTGAGTCAGGAGTCCCAGCAAGCCAAGAACCAGTGTAATGCCATCCAGTCCGAGCTCGACCGGGTATGACGCTTCATAGGTTTTAGTTTGAGTTTTGCCATAATGTCACAAGTGGAGAACCCTCAGCTATTCCTCCTGGAAACGTATAATGGGTGTTAACATTCCCTTTATCGAGAGGGTCCCAATCAGTCCCACACTGCCCAGACCAGCCTGGTAGTTGTGATGTCTATTTTCCCCCATATATTTCCAGGAGGAATAACAGAGGAACAGCATCAAGAATTCAGAAAAAAAAGATATGGAGCATGCAATGATCACAGACATGTCAGGAGAAATAACTGGTCCGCTTTAACGGGGTCAGTTGTAAATGTTTATTTGATTGGGGGGGGGGGGTCTGACCTCTGAGACCCTCACTGGTCCTAAAGTCCTGTGTGAATGGAGCAGTAGTGCCCCCATATACAGTGACTGGAGCGATCGTCACACACGCAGTACTGCTCCTTTCACACAGGGGGCGCTCCACTTTCGTTCTCGTGATGGGCGGGGTTTCCAGTGGTCGGGCCCCAACATGATCAAACCTTTATTAAGTATTTAGAGAATGGGTGATAAATGTTGGTAATGGGATAACGCCACTGAAGGAAGAGTTGCTTTTACATGTTAGTTGACAGAAGTTTGAATGCTGCTCTGAAGGTAATTACAAGATAATGGAAATTATGAGATTGGTCTGTGTGTGAGTGACCGACAATCTGTGGTAGCCACAAGTCTGCGTCGTTACTGAGACCCCCGGGGGTCCTTGTCCGTTTTTATGTCCGGTCCTTAGGCGACACACGGGAAGAAGATGTTGGAACATGAAGTAGAAGATCTAAAGCAGAAGTTATCCAGAGCAGAACAAGCCGCGTCTGCTGGCCAGAATCACCTGACCGATCTGAAGAAGGAGCTGGAGGTAAATGGAAAGAGAGGCTGCCCTTAATCCCGGACCCCAAGTGTTGGGCTGATGCTCATTTAAAGGGGTATTCGTTCCTGAGAGAAGGAGCCAAAGTGCTACACTGGTAACGTCGCCCCTCTCTGAAGTGCTTCACCCGCCAGCTGCGCAGAAAACTGCAGTGCTTCTCTGTCCAAGTGGATGGATTTTTACTTTTTAATTTAAAGGCATATATTTGGGGGTATAAATCATTTTTGCTTTTGGTTTTCTATTTTGCACCATATGCCTTTTTATATCCTCTGTGGTGCACGGCCTATTGCAAGATGCAGAATGAGTTAACTGAGAGTCCATCAGTGAGCTCAGTCTGATGGGGAGTTTTTTACTCTTTTGTCTGCCTGTTTCTGAGCTCCTCTCAGCTCATTTATAACCACAGACTGCATCAAAGTTGAATGTGCAGCGAATGAGAGAGTCTGTAAAAGCCAAATGGTGCACCATTTTTAATGACCCCCAATTGCAAAAATGATTTTTAGCCCCAAATACATACATTTAAGTAAAAAAATAAAATTAAACTACCCCTTTAAGTCTTTGCAGTACATCTGATTGTATTCTATTGGTCTCTGTTATCAGCCCCTTAAAGCTGAGAAATGTGGACTGCAATGCTTTTCGATATCTATACTCAAAAGGCTTTAAAATGGCTTCTGTCACTGTCTGGCAAGATTGTCAGAACTAATAGAATATCTAATGTTTATCCCAGAAGATGAACAACCCAAAAAGAAAATCAATAGTCCAGAAGATGAGTTTTTTTGGTTTCTCCACTCCCCTTTCTGTTCACTCCACCACTAAAAAATGCAATAAAAATCAATCAAGCAAAGTTGTATGTACCCCAAAATGGGTCCAATAAAAAAAAAAAGCCCTCACACAGCCCCATCATACAGGGGTCAGAAAAAAAACCCAGAGAAACCAAATTATTTATTTGTTCAAAGATTTATTTTTTATTTTTTAAACACTAAAAATATATAAAAACACTGATAAAATAAAACCCTTCTAAGTTCGGTATCCCTGTAATCATAATGAACTGGAGACTTATGTTTCTGTGTCATCTTTACCACATAATGAATACTATAGAAATGAAGCGTCAAAAACATGGCCGGAAATGCTATTTTTTTTTATTTATATAATTTTGCTCCATTTATCAGTATTTTATATGGTAAAATGAATGATGGTGGAAAAATTTTTTAAAAAAGTAATGACTTTCCGAAAAAGGAGGAAAAACGAATGTATAAAAAAAAAATAAAAAATACAGCAGACTTAATTAGAGATTACTATGTAACCCCTCCCCCCCCATTTCTGGGATGTTTAGGTTTAGGATTCGGCAGGAATGACATCTAATCTGAGCGCACTCATCATAAGATGTTCCCTGACAGTTGTTGTGAAGGCTTCAAGGGATGCAGAATTTAGATTTTTCTGCTCTTACACTGTAGGTGGGTGTCACTGCCATGTCGTTAAAGGCAAAGGAAGAAAGATGGGGTAGTTTCGGAACGCAGAGTCAGCAGCTGCACTAAGATCACACGGTTGCAAGAGCAGAAAGCCGGATGTCAGAGACACCCCGGACTCCCTATAGAGAAGGCAGAGATGTTTTATTACTATCTCTGCCTTCTTGATCTCTATATACACAGAGCTGAAAACATGCTGTATATACAGAATGAGAAGCGCTGACAGTGCTTCTTTCTCTGGACCCGGCAGTCACGTGATCTCCAAGTGCATGGAGAGAGGAGCAGGAGATGCTGGTTCCTTTTAGAAAGTATGTAATGTGCAAAAATATATTGTGTTTGCTCGCCTAATCGGAGCGACCAAGCCTTGATTTTTCCACCCGTGATCAGAGCGGGCCAGCGCAAGCAGCACAATGCTGTGACATCAGTGCGCCGCCTGCTCGGAGAAGCTGATGTCTGGTAGGCTACAGGCCTTACAGCAGCCTACAGGATGAAGCTTGATGGGGCCGGAAGCCTATGGCTCCATAATGACTTGAAAGTGGAGACGGGGGTCCCGGCCAGGGCTTGGGCACTATCCTGGATCTTTGTAGTCTGGGGCACTACTTCTTAAAGAAGCTAATATGAAAAAGTAGCAGTACTGGTGAGGAGTCCGCAGGGACTCTGCTGATACAATGCTGGGCCTCTGCTGATACAATGCTGGGCCTCTGCTGATACAATGCTGGGCCTCTGCTGATACAATGCTGGGACTCTGCTGATCATTCACAACAAGGGAGTTTAAGAAGTTCTCGGAGCCCGTACAGAAGTGTTTCTGTTAAGTAATGGATACAAGATAGCACTTTCCCGAATAACTTTTATTACTTGCCCCCTCGGAATAATCTGTCTCCTAATTTGGTTTGTTGCTTTCAGGATTCCAGGTCTCAGCAAAACGCAATTAAAAGTCAACTCGACCATAAAGCGAAGGAAAATTTGAAATTAGAAGATGAATTTAGAACCGCGACTCAAACTCTACGGCAAAACCAAGTGTTTATAGAGGAGCTGAAAAGTAAGTGCGCCCCCTGCACCACTGTCTGGAGTTATTTGGCTGCAGGATGGGGGGGAGGTGGGGGGCAACACTAAAGGCAGAATCTCAGTAATCTCCGTACGTGATGCTTATTAAATGTCAGTGTTATGCTAATAACCAATAACAAAATGCAACAAATGTTGAACCGGCGACTTTGATAAATGGGTTCTGGAATAATGAGATATTTCGGGGAGTGATTACACGCCGACCCTGGGCTATAACACCAGCGTCAAGTCAGAGATGCAATAAGAGCTCTGCAGAGTGAAGATGCGCAGAACAGAGCAAAGCCGCCACTGCCTGTGATACAGCAGTAATTACAAGGCTCAGTGATTTTATGCTCTCCCCGGAACAAATCACAAAAAAAGTGCAGCTCTTTGTATTTTTTTTTGCAATTTAATGCACTTTTGATTTGTTTCCAGAGAAATGAACGTTCATACGATGCAGGGAACTTCTCGTTATAGAGGAACTCAAGTAGATGCAGCGATATCACTGACGTCATTGTATTGGCTATAAATTCCCTGCATGGACAGAAAGTTAAAGGGAGTGTACAGGATTTAACCCAGGATCAGTAATGTAATGTGTGTACACAGTGACTGCACCAGCAGAATAGTGAGTGCAGCTCTGGAGTATAATACAGGATGTAACTCAGGGTCAGTAATGTAATGTATGTACACAGTGACTGCACCAGCAGAATAGTGAGTGCAGCTCTGGAGTATAATACAGGATGTAACTCAGGGTCAGTAATGTAATGTATGTACACAGTGACTGCACCAGCAGAATAGTGAGTGCAGCTCTGGAGTATAATACAGGATGTAACTCAGGATCAGTTATGTATGTACACAGTGACTGCACCAGCAGAATAGTCAGTGCAGCTCTGGAGTATAATACAGGATGTAACTCAGGGTCAGTAATGTAATGTATGTACACAGTGACTGCACCAGCAGAATAGTGAGTGCAGCTCTGGAGTATAATACAGGATGTAACTCAGGATCAGTAATGTAATGTATGTACACAGTGACTGCACCAGCAGAATAGTGAGTGCAGCTCTGGGGTATAATACAGGATTTAACCCAGGATCAGTAATGTAATGTATGTACACAGTGACTGCACCAGCAGAATAGTGAGTGCAGCTCTGGAGTATAATACAGGATGTAACTCAGGATCAGTTATGTATGTACACAGTGACTGCACCAGCAGAATAGTGAGTGCAGCTCTGGAGTACAATACAGGATGTAACTCAGGATCAGTAATGTATGTACACAGTGACTGCACCAGCAGAATAGTGAGTGCAGCTCTGGAGTATAATACAGTATGTAACTCAGGATCAGTAGAGGATCAGTAATGTAATGTATGTACACAGTGACTGCACCAGCAGGATAGTGAGTGCAGCTCTTGAGCATAATACAGGATGTAACTCAGGATCAGTAATGTAATGTATGTACACAGTGACTGCACCAGCAGAATAGTGAGTGCAGCTCTGGAGTAAAATACAGGATGTAACTCAGGATCAGTAATGTATGTACACAGTGACTGCACCAGCAGAATAGTGATTGCAGCTCTAGGGTATAATACAGGATGTAACTCAGGATCAGTACAGGATCAGTAATGTAATGTATGTACACAGTGACTGCACCAGCAGAATAGTGAGTGCAGCTCTGGAGTATAATACAGTATGTAACTCAGGATCAGTAGAGGATCAGTAATGTAATGTATGTACACAGTGACTGCACCAGCAGGATAGTGAGTGCAGCTCTTGAGCATAATACAGGATGTAACTCAGGATCAGTAATGTAATGTATATACACAGTGACTGCACCAGCAGAATAGTGAGTGCAGCTCTGGAGTACAATACAGGATGTAACTCAGGATCAGCATAGGACATATGTACACAGTGACTCCACCAGCAGAATAGTGAGTGCAGCTCTTGGGTATAATATAGGATGTAACTCATGATCAGTAATGTATGTACACAGTGACTGCAGCAGCAGAATAGTGAGTGCAGCTCTGGGGTATAATACAGCATGTAACTCAGGATCAGTACTGGAACAGTAATCTAATGTATGCACACAGTGACTGCACCAGCAGAATAGTGAGTGCAGCTCTGGGGTATAATACAGAATGTAACTCAGGATCAGTAGAGGATCAGTAATGTAATGTATGTACACAGTAACTGCACCAGCAGAATAGTGAGTGCAGCTCTGGAGTACAATACAGGAGGTAACTCAGGATCAGTAATGTAATGTATGTACACAGTGACTGCACCAGCAGAATAGTGAGTGCAGCTCTGGAGTATAATACAGTATGTAACTCAGGATCAGTAGAGGATCAGTAATGTAATGTATGTACACAGTGACTGCACCAGCAGAATAGTGAGTGCAGCTCTGGAGTACAATACAGGATGTAACTCAGGATCAGTAGAGGATCAGTAATGTAATGTATGTACACAGTGACTGCACCAGCAGAATATTGACTGCAGCTCTGGAGTATAATACAGGGTGTAACTCAGGATCAGTAATGTAATGTATGTACACAGTGACTGCACCAGCAGAATAGTGAGTGCAGCTCTGGAGTACAATACAGGATGTAACTCCGGATCAGTAATGTATGTACACAGTGACTGCACCAGCAGAATAGTGAGTGCAGCTCTGGAGTATAATACAGTATGTAACTCAGGATCAGTAATGTATGTACACAGTGACTGCACCAGCAGAATAGTGAGTGCAGCTCTGGAGTACAATACAGGATGTAACTCAGGATCAGTAATGTATGTACACAGTGACTGCACCAGCAGAATAGTGCGTGCAGCTCTGGAGTATAATACAGTATGTAACTCAGGATCAGTAGAGGATCAGTAATGTAATGTATGTACACAGTGACTGCACCAGCAGAATATTGAGTGCAGCTCTGGAGTATAATACAGGGTGTAACTCAGGATCAGTAATGTAATGTATGTACACAGTGACTGCACCAGCAGAATAGTGATTGCAGCTCTAGGGTATAATACAGGATGTAACTCAGGATCAGTACAGGATCAGTAATGTAATGTATGTACACAGTGACTGCACCAGCAGAATAGTGAGTGCAGCTCTGGAGTATAATACAGGATCAGTAATGTAATGTATGTACACAGTGACTGCACCAGCAGAATAGTGAGTGCAGCTCTGGAGTACAATACAGGATGTAACTCAGGATCAGCATAGGACATATGTACACAGTGACTCCACCAGCAGAATAGTGAGTGCAGCTCTGGGCTATAATACAGGATATAACTCAGGATCAGTACAGGATCAGTAATGTATGTACACAGTGACTGCAGCAGCAGAATAGTGAGTGCAGCTCTGGGGTATAATACAGGATGTAACTCAGGATCAGTAGAGGATCAGTAATGTAATGTATGTACACAGTGACTGCACCAGCAGAATAGTGAGTGCAGCTCTGGAGTATAATACAGGATGTAACTCAGGATCAGTACAGGATCAGTAATGTAATGTATGTACACAGTAACTGCACCAGCAGAATAGTGAGTGCAGCTCTGGAGTACAATACAGGATGTAACTCAGGATCAGTAGAGGATCAGTAATGTAATGTATGTACACAGTGACTGCACCAGCAGAATATTGACTGCAGCTCTGGAGTATAATACAGGGTGTAACTCAGGATCAGTAATGTAATGTATGTACACAGTGACTGCACCAGCAGAATAGTGAGTGCAGCTCTGGAGTATAATACAGGATGTAACTCAGGATCAGTAATGTATGTACACAGTGACTGCACCAGCAGAATAGTGAGTGCAGCTCTGGAGTATAATACAGGATGTAACTCGGGATCAGTAATGTAATGTATGTACACAGTGACTTCACCAGCAGAATAGTGAGTGCAACTCTGGAGTATAATACAGGATGTAACTCGGGATCATTGCAGGATCAGTAATGTAATGTATGTACACAGTGACTGCACCAGCAGAATAGTGAGTGCAGCTCTGGAGTACAATACAGGATGTAACTCAGGATCAGTAATGTAATGTCTGTACACAGTGACTGCACCAGCAGAATAGTGAGTTTTGCTCTGGAGTATAATACAGGATGTAACTCAGGATCAGTACAGGATCAGTAATGTAATGTATGTACACAGTGACTGCACCAGCAGAATAGTGATCACAGCTCTTGAGTATAATACAAGATATAATTCAGGATCAGAGGAAAAGTAATATATTTAAAACCTTTTTGTGTTTAATTCTACTTATAAATGTTGTCTAGGGGTGAAGAAAAACTTAAAGGTACATGTAATTGTTTTTATTCTTCTACAGACAAAAATAACACTTTGGATGCAGAAATAAAAGCCGCTGTGCAGAAACGTAACTATCAAGACTCAACTTCTATTGACAATCTTAAAGCGACAATGACTAATCTGGAGAAGGAAAGGGATTCTGCCAAAGAATTGCTGCAGAAGAGGGAGAACGACTTATCTGAAATAAAGAGCGCTCACGCACAAATATCGGAGGAGCTGTCGACTTTGAAGAATCGACTTCATTGTAAGGAGCAAGAATGTAAAGACTGGATTCAGTGCAAAAATGAATATGACAATAACACTCGCAAGTTCTTCACAGAGAAGGAAGAAATCTGTAGAAGAATTGAGGACATGGAAACGACTGTTGAAAGACTAACAGAGCAGATATCTGTACTGAAAAATGATAAGAAAAACTTACACACCCAGATAAAGACCCTTCAAGACATCATTGATGTAAGAACTGCTGACCTGGAGGTCCAGAGGGTAAACTGCGCAAATCTGAACAGTCACATGGAGTCGGAAAGTCAGAAATATCAAAAAGAAATAGAAAACCTCCTGCAGAAAATATCTGAACTAGAGCATAAGACACAAGAGCTCAATGTCTGGTTGAAACGGGTGTCCGTTTTGGAAAACGAGTTGGAGACGCAGAAAAAACTAAATGCTGACTTACAAATTCAGCACGACCTTCTGAGAAATCAGCAAGAAATTCAAAAACACGTGTCTGACCCCGAAGGAAGGGGCGAAGGTTGCTTGTCTAATTCAAGAAACTACATTTTACTGGAACCCAGTGTTGATTCAGTTGTCAAAGAAAAAGAAGGAGAAATCACCAGTTTATCAGAAAAATTAAGATTTGCCAAAACAGAGATAGAAACCGTGTGTCAAAGTAACAGAGAACTTACTACGAGGCTTCAAGAGTTGACTTTGTTGTCCGAGTCGTGGTTCACCGAGAGGGAGATGCTAGGAGGGTCAATTACTTCTCTTCAAAAGGACATTGAAAAGCTGACAGAGGAAAATAAAAGAATGGTCGAACTCCTCAATGTGCTGAATAACGAGAAGACGCAAGTAGACAATGCAAAGATTGACACTTCAGAGAGAGGAAGTATTGGAGAAGACAACCCGGTCGATGGGTCTACAGAAGAAAATGCAAGGCAGGATGAAAATTTGAAGGGAGAAATGGAGGAATGGAAAGAAAAAGTTTTCAGATTTCAGCAAGAGAACAGTCGTCTGCTCCTTTCTAACGAAGTGTTGTCTACGTTGATCGGCAAGCTTCGAGAAAACGAGTTCTCTCTAAATAAGACTCTGGAAGAATTACGACTTTGTCTGAAGGACAAAGAAACTTCTTTCAGAAACGCGCATTCAGGGTTAGAATTGCTGAGCAGAAATGAGGGGGAAGATCTGCCGGTGGAACTTGTCTCGGAACAATTGATTGACCTTCAAAATGACTCCAAGCTGAAGAAATTCCCTCAAGGTGATCCTAAAAGTCCAAAACCGAAGAGGATGGTTCTCCATGACCTTGATGAAACTACATTGATTAGCAGCAGCAATGGAATTGTGATGGATTATTCTGTTTTGGATATAACAGAAGATATTTCGTCATTCCCTCCGTCCATTGGACCACAGAGCCATGAGGAAAATCTGACGTTGTTGATCAATATGGACCATCTCAGTTTGGCACCAGCCAATGACACTACGTTGGCCCTAGCAAATCTTGCGCAGCTGGAGAGCCAAACATCTGCCACCTTGTACCCTTTTACGACACCACCTGTAAAGCAAAGGGTTGAAGAACATGGAGGTAGGAAGTCTATCACCAGCGAGATTGTTGACTACCTCCTCGATCAGTCTCCTCCTCAACAGCAACAGGTCTCTGGAGTACGTAGCGACGGATCTCCCGAAATAAAAGATTTGCTTATGGTCTACCAAAAAGAATTGAGCAGGTTGCAAAAACAGCATCTGTCTGAGATTGCCACTTGGCAGCAGAAATTGAAGGACCAAGCTTCGGAAATGGAGGCAAAGTTGTCCTCCGAAAAGGCCGAGGTGGAGCAGTTGAGTCAGGAGCTGGAGGCTGCGAGACTTGACCTGCAAGTTTTCGACCTGAGCGCGTGCTCCCTTCTATCGTTTGATAATGAGGATGTAAGTGTGCTTGGGAAATTATTTATTATGAGATGTGACCTGTTGGACTTATTTTTTCTTTTTCTAACGACTGAAAAGATGACTTGCTCTGTTGCTTTTGTTTGGAAACGATCATACTTTTTTGCTATTTTTTTTTCCCCTTTTCTATATATTTTTTATGCCTTTTTTTTACTTAGATATTTGGTTTCAGCTCAGGCTATTGGACAAACAATTTGGCAATTTGTCTGGAAATTGCTGCCATGATTTTTGGCTCTGTCAGTACAATTTAAGATTTACAACGGCCATTCAAAAGTGTAAAACAAAAAAAAATCGCAGCCGTTGCACACAACTTAATTTAAAGTTTGTATTGGCCAGTTTTGCTTACAGCCTGCAATTTAAACTTGTATTTAAGTTCTTTTGCCATCTCGGAGCTGTAGTAGAAAATTAATTTTTTGATTTATTTACTCCAAAATGAAAGCAAATAAAAGAATCTGTTGCAAAAATACATTTGGGCAAATTCTTCCTGTTACTTTTATAGAATATATTTTCTTTTTAATGAGATTTGTTGAACTTTTGGATCCTTTTTTTTGCATTTATTTATTTATTTTTTTGATCTTGTTAGGTAACCGTGAACCAGACCATGTGCACCGTTCTGCCCATAGGAAGACTGTCTCTGGGAAATTATCAATTGCGAACTCATGGACAGTTAAACCAAAGTCCAAAAGTTGAAAATAAAAGTGTAGATGAGAATGTAATGGCAATGAGTAATTGTGAAAGTCCGACCGATAAAGAAGAAAATGAGAATTCCTCCCGAGAGAGGAAAAGACGGAAGGGCCGGAGTGGAGTCCATGTAGACAACCTGGAAACTCAAGATGTGTCTCAGAGTCTCCAGCTAAAGACCGATGAAGAGCAGAAGCTTTGTCAGCGCCTTACAGAAAGAAAAGAAATTAACCAGAATTTGGTAGCAGAAATAAAAGATCTGTCAGCCCAAGTTGAGATGCTAAGAGCAGAGCTTCTGAAAAAAGACCAAGAAATACAAGACCTTGAAAATAAATCTAAAGATCTTGGAGTCGAAAGATCGGAATTACTAGGAAAAATTGAGTTGATCTCCCATGAGAAATTGCATTCGGCCAATAAGATTGTCGAATTTGAAAAAGAGCTTAATAATTCTTTGAACGCGATGGAGATACTAAACTCAAAGATATCCGACCTGTCTAGTGTACGTGAGAGCCTAGAGATCTCCGGCAAGGAATGGAAAGAAAATTACCTTCAAACGGAAATGGAGCTGAGGAGGGTGAAATCCGAAAAAGCAAATATCGAGAACCATGCTCTGTCTCTGGAAGCAGACCTAGATGCCCTTCAGTCTAAGTGGCAGCGAACGCAGGAGGAAAGTGAGGGCAATTTAAGGTCCTTTAATGAGGTTCAAGAGAATCTTAATAATGTCGTGGCTGAAAAATGTCAACTCACTCAGGAACTGGAGAGTTTAGTTGAAGAAAAGGAAGAGCTTGATCAAATGTATAAAAAGCTTAAGGTAAGAGAGCAGGAGTTGGAATCTATTCGATTAAGCTCGAAGGACCTGATAAAGATATTAGAAGCT
The DNA here is from genome assembly GCF_046119375.1 of Phyllobates terribilis. Taxonomy (NCBI): domain Eukaryota; kingdom Metazoa; phylum Chordata; class Amphibia; order Anura; family Dendrobatidae; genus Phyllobates; species Phyllobates terribilis. The sequence goes on along the minus strand of NW_027362763.1, from coordinate 702,653,943 downwards.
GAATTACGAGCACTGAAGGAGGAACTTCAGGCTGCAAAATTGACTGCTGAAGAGTTGACCAGAGAAAGGGATGGTCTGATTGGCTCACAGGAAAATGAAAAGATGCAAGTTCAAGAGTTGCAAAATTGGGTCCAAAAATTTGAAGAAGAGAAGAAAGTCCTGGTCAACGAGCAACAAGATCTCCAGGTACAAATAAGCACAGTGCAAGCAGAAAATGAGAAGCTTTCGAGAACTCTGGAACGGTGTCAACGTGAGAAACTTGAGCTGGGCGGCAGCTTGAATTCAGCTCAGGAGGAGGTTACTCAAATGCGTACAGGAATAGAAAAACTCAAAGTGAAGATCGAAGCCGACGAGAAGAAGAAGCGCCATTGGCTGGAAAAGCTAAAAGAGAGCGAGCGTAAATTTGACAAGCTGAACGACAGGATCGAGTCTTTGGAACGAGAATTGCTCATGTCCGAAGAGAATCTGGAGAATGCCATCTTGGAAATGGAGACATCGAACGAGGAAGTAGAAAGAGTCAAGGAGCAAAAAGAAGCTTTAGAAATGGAATTAAAATGTTTAAGGAAGAAGCTTAAAGAACTGGAAGAAGAACTTCAAATCAACCGGGAGAAGATGGTTGAGTTAGAAGCCACAATTGCCAACATTTCAAAAACTCTTGAAAATAGAGAGATGGAACATATCCAGTTTATGGACAACTCCAAGAAGCAACAGGATTTCCTCCAAGCGGAACTGGAAGAGTCACTTAAACAAAAATATCTTTCTGACCAAAAATATGAAACTGCCATGGCCGATTGTGCCGAGGTTTCATCCAAGGTGAAACACCAGAAGGAACAGTTGCTACAAGAACTGGAGAAGGCCCAGACGGCCAGCAACAACCTTGAGATGTCTCTTCAAAAAGTTACTTTGGAACAAGAAGAATGTAAACTTCTGCTAGATGAGAAGACTCGGCAACTGGTGGCCCTCGAGGGCCAAATAAAAGACACGGAGCAAAGGGAAGAGGAATATTCTTCACAAGTCTCCCGATTTGAAGTGGAATGTGAAAATCTAAGGAATAGTAACAAAAGTCTGCAGATCGCTTTTGAAGAATCAGAAGGGAAGGTTCGGAATATTTCGGCAGAGAATGAGTCTCTTCAGTCCACCATTACTGGTCTGAAAGCCTCCTGTGGTGATCTAGAAGTACGGATGGAATCCGCAAAATCGGAAAACCTGACTCTTCAAAATAAGGTAAAGTTTTCGCACATTACGTTTTTTACTGCCCTGGTCCTCCTTTTTTTGTAGTTTTTGACCTGTTGACAGTTCTTTGCCACTATTGGAAAAGGCATGTGCCCCCTTGATACTATAATTTCTTTTATACATCGCTTGAATTTCAAGACCCCCATTCTGTTTTTCTACCCTTTTAGTTTTTGGAAATTAATTGTTTATCACTGGGGTCTCTCACCTTGGTAGGGAAACTTAAGAAAGCAGAACGAAAATAAAGGGCGCGTCCACCTTCCACATTTTCTGACTTGTTTGCTTACTAAATGTGCATTACTAGTAGTAGGGAGTAAATTTTTTTTTATCTGACTACACTGGTTTTATTTGTTGTCTGTAACCATGGAGACAACATAGAATAGATACAAAATAGTTGAAGATTCTTAGCCAAGACGATTTGCTACATCTTTACCTTTTTCCTTTCCGCAGGTGGCAGAGCTGGAAGAAGACTGTCGTGGGTTGCGGAATAAATTACAAGAGGCCGATCTACATGTCAAAAATATTCAGGAGCAGAACTGCCGGGAACGGGAATGTCTGGAGGAGGCGCTGCAGGCAATCAGGGGGCAGCAGGAGGACAGCAGAGTAAGTTACTCTTCTATATAAAATATTGGGGGAGATTTACTTTTGCTAAATGACCCAATTTGTGCCACATTTATTATGTGTTTTTAGACACTTTTTGTGGTTTATCTGACAAGGGGTATGGCTTGGCTTTGCTGTAAAGGATATGGCCTAATATGAAATGGGCTTGTTCTGATATGAAATACTACGCACAAAAATTTTTTGGTGCAAATTTCTTACACGGTCACCAAACAGTAGGTGGTGTAAACTTACACCAGGCGGTCTAAAGAGGCAACAGATCAGCATCCATGCTAATAAATCTGTCCTAATGGTTTCTAGTTTATATATATATATATTTTTTTTCATATTTGCCATATTTTTCTTCCGTCACCACTCAGTCTTTGCCACGGTACCAGTGCTATGAGATGTGACCGCTGCAGCCATCATATGTCACCCAAAGCCAAGAGGACCACCAGCACTGGAGCATCAGGGGAAATAAGAGGGGAATAGTATTTATTTTGATAACGCTTTTGCAGCTTGGTTAAATATTAAAGGGGTATTCCAGTACTTTATATTGCGCCCCCAATGTATCCCCCCGGGGCCCCTAAGACTTTTTGTAATTACCTTACGTTGCAGATAAAGCCTGTGAGCGGCGCTATCACTGGCCGCTCACAGGCATCACCTGACCCCCGGCTTCAGCCGGCTCTGACATCCGCTGATGTCACGACAAGAGCTGGCAACAGCCGGGGGTCTCTGTCTTCTGCGTTCCACCGGTGGCTGCTGGGTTGTGGGCGGGGTTGCCCCCCCCCCCCCCGCCCCGCGTCACACCCGGCATCCACCGCGCACTCTGCCTCTCCCCATTCATTGGGAAAGTGCGTGGTGGATGCTGGGTGTGACGTGGGGGATAACCCCGCCCACAACCCAGCAGCCACCGCGGGGTCCCCAGCGATGAGTCACGCCTCACTTGTCGTGACGTCAGCGCGGGGTCACGTGATGCCTGAGAGCGGCCACCGACAGCGCCACTCACAGGCAGTATCAGCAACGTAAGGTAATTACAAAAAGTCTTAGGGGCCCCCGGGGAGATACATTGGGGGGGGTAATCTAAAGTACTGTACTACTTCTTTAATACCACCCCTTTAAAGGGAAGGTGTCATCAGAAAATAGCCCTTTGGTTAAATAAGGTTATATGTTAAATGTATTTATATTTTTCCCCAATTTTCCATATCACTATCTTTTATTGAAAAAAACAAAAAAAACTATGGAAATCTTGCAATATTCACACTGGCTACAATGAATTATACTAGACTTCCTGTTCTGTACAAGTAACTTTTAGTCAGTCTTATTATCATCACAGACAGGATTATGATGTCCTATAACCCCTCTATATACTGTAGATAATGCAGGATCCATCATTCACAATAGATATCACAGCTCACCTCTTCCCCCTCCTGTACAATGACTAATAACATCTCTATATACAGAAGATAACACAGGATCCACCATTTACAATAGGTGATATCACAGCTCACCTCCTCCTTCTCCTGTACAATGATTGATAACACCTCTATATACAGTAGATAACACTGATCCATCATTAAAAATAGGGGATGTCAAAGCTCACCTCCTCCTCCCTTTCCTTTTATAATGACATTTGCCCTAATGAGAAAATGCTCATTTAATGCTTTTATACAGCACATTAGGGCCTGAGTTAGTCTATTATTACTAATGTCCATCAGAGTCTAGTACTGGGCCTAGTGTTGGTGTAAAAATTGCAAGATTTGTATAATTTTTCTTTAAATATAAATGTGATATGAAGAAAACCCTGATTTGAGCAATAGGTCATCGCTGGATTTGGGGGGCAGGCAGTATCTTTTCAGTTGGGTTCAAAGATCCCATAAATCCATAGAAAGCATTATAGTATATCCCAAGATTAGAAGTTACAAACTCTCTGTAGGATAAGGGATAACTCCCCCATCACTGGGGTCCAACCCCTTAGACCCCCCACCGATCCCAAGAATGAGGTTCTGCAGAGCACCGTCCGAATGGAGCGGGGGTCGAATATTAGTCATGAATTAATTATTTTTGGTGGTGGTCCTTCCTCTGAGACCCCTGTAGATCTCTATGTTCTCCGCTCTTAGAGATGTATCCATATGGCTGTGTCTGTGCAGCTCGGACCGTTCATGAGAGCGCGGCTGTGCCAGATCCGTGCACCCGCCCGTGTGCCCCTGTGTCGGATGTTGCAGCACAGGCTGCTGTTGTTATATACCAGTAGCGATGCTCTGCATGTATACAAGTGCTGTCTGTGCTCCGCAGGCTCAGCTCCTGAGCGCTACCACAGAGGCAGCAGAAATGAAGACGTCTGTCGCTTCCCTGCACAAGGAGCTGGAATCTCAGGCGCAGGAACACAAGGATGATATAATGGAGCATGAGAGGCGCCTCCTGCAGGCGGAGTCCCGTCACCGATCCCTGATGGATGAGATGAGGAAACAGGTGAGTGATGGCTGCAGGTTATCCAGAATCAGCACCAAGCTAAGTCATTGTGCACATTGGAAAAGCAAAAAAAATAATAAAAATCATCCCAGAGTATCCGATGTATGAGCGGCACTGGTGATCCGTCCTGGCTACGTTATGATGGACAATGCACTGACTAACAGAATTGCAAAGTATTTTATTTACCCCGAAAAATCACTCCAAAGTGCCGTCCACTATGGGGCGACCTTCAGTGCAGATCACTGGCCCGTTGTCAAGTGCAATCTGTCTCCAGCAGAAGAATTAATATGGGACCGTAAAGCGAGGAGTTATGGGAGTTATGAGTAAGGGAAAGCTGAAAAATCAATGATTTCTTGATATTAATCTCTTCACGATAACGGACGTACATGCACAGCAGGTGCCAGCTCTATTGTACAGCCAGCACCTGCTTTTAACAGCAGCAACCGGAGCTGAGCTCCGATCGCTGCTGTTTAACCAATTAAATCCCGCTATCAATCTAAAATTACCTTCAAACGGGAATGGAGCTGAGGAGGGTGAAATCCGAAAAAGCAAATATCATGGACCACGCTCTGTCTCTGGAAGCGGTCCTGGATGCCCTTCAGTCTAAGTGGCAGCGCTTGCAGGAGGAAAGTGAAGGCAATTTAAGGTCCTTTGGATTAAGACAATCTTAATAATGTCGTGGTAGAGAAATGTCAAAACTGGAGAGTTTAGTCGAAGAAAAGGAAGAGCTTGAGCAAATGTATAAAAAGCTTAAGGTAAGAGAGCAGGAGTTGGAATCTATTCGATTAAGCTCGAAGGACCTAATAAAGATATTAGAAGCTGAATTACGAGCACTGAAGGAGGAACTTCAGGCTGCAAAATTGACTGCTGAAGAGTTGACCAGAGAAAGGGATGGTCTGATGGGCTCACAGGAAAATGAAAAGATGCAAGTTCAAGAGTTGCAGAATTGGATCCAAAAATTTGAAGAAGAAATGAAAGTCCTGGTCAACGAGCAACAAGATCTCCAGGTACAAGTAAGCACAGTGCAAGCGGAAAATGAGAAGCTTTCAAGAACTCCGGAACGTTGTCAACGTGAGAAACTTGAGCTGGGCGGCAGCTTGAATTCAGCTCAGGAGGAGGTTACTCAAATGCGTACAGGAATAGAAAAACTCAAAGTGAAGATTGAAGCTGGCGAGAAGAAAGAGCGCCATTGGATGGAAAAGCTAAAAGAGAGCGAGCGTAAATTTGACAAGCTGAACGACAGGATCGAGTCTTTGGAACGAGAATTGCTCATGTCCGAAGAGAATCTGGAGAATGCCATCTTGGAAATGGAGACATCGAAGAAGGAAGTAGAAAGAGTCAAGGAGCAAAAAGAAGCTTTAGAAATGGAATTAAAATGTTTAAGGAAGAAGCTTAAAGAACTGGAAGAAGAACTTCAAATCAACCGGGAGAAGATGGTTGAGTTAGAAGCCACAATTGCCAACATTTCAAAAACTCTGGAAAATAGAGAGATGGAACATATCCAGTTTATGGAGAACTCCAAGAAGCAACAGGATTTCCTCCAAGCGGAACTGGAAGAGTTACTTAAACAAAAATCTGTTTCTGACCAAAAATAAGAAACCACCATGACCGATTGTGCCGAGGTTTCATCCAAGGTGAAACACCAGAAGGAACAGTTGCTACAAGAACTAGAGAAGGCCCAGACGGCCAGCAACAACCTAGAGATGTCTCTTCAAAAAGTTACTTAGGAACAAGAAGAATGTAAACTTCTGCTAGATGAGAAGACTCGGCAACTGGTGGCCCTCGAGGGCCAAATAAAAGACACTGAGCAAAGGGAAGAGGAATATTCTTCACAAGTCTCCTGATTTGAAGTGGAATGTGAAAATCTAAGGAATAGTAACAAAAGTCTGCAGATCGCTTTTGAAGAATCAGAAGGGAAGGTTCGGAATATTTCGGCAGAGAATGAGACTCTTCAGTCCACCATTACTGGTCTGAAAACCTCCTGTGGTGATCTAGAAGTACGGATGGAATCCACAAAATTGGAAAACCTGACTCTTCAAAATAAGGTAAAGTTTTTGCACATTAAGTTTTTTTATTTTTTTACTGCCCTGGTCCTCCTTTTTTGTAGTTTTTGACCTGTTGATAGTTCTTTGCCACTCTTGGAAAAGTCATGTGCCCCCTCGATACTGTAATTTTTTTTTTTAAGACTTCGCTTGAATTTCAAGACCCAAGCCACTAGTTCTGTTTTTCTACCCTTTTAGTTTTTGGAAATGAATTGTTCTTCACTGGGGTCTCTCACCTTAGTAGGGAAACTTAAGAATGCAGAACGAAAATAAAGGGCGCGTCCACCTTCCACATTTTCTGACTCGTTTGCTTACTAAATGTGCATTACTAGTAGTACAAATTCCAGACCATCATTCTTAGTTTATTATGTCAAAAGGAGCTTGTGCGCTGTTATCAAATAGAGAAACTCCTCTTGCAATTTAGAAAATACGGAGATCATTAAGTTCATAATTCTCATTAAAACATAATATTTTATTAAGTAATATATTAAAAACATTACATACTCAAGTACAAAAAAATAGAAATATATATGAAGCTAGACAGTATAAATACCCAGTATACGGGCAGGAGGAATCCACTTGACAACAGGGAGTATATTAGTAGCAATGTTTTACAGCAAGTTAAAGGGCAGCATACAAGGTAACGCAGTAGTATTACAGAGTCCCATATGCGCCACCTAATGGGCCATTTGTGCGGGGAACTAAAGATCCCAGCGTATACAGCCTCCCATGTAAAATGTCAGCAAGTGCCTGGTAGGACACAGGGAACTGAAAGAGATACAGAAATTTACTTGCGGTTCTATGGTTTTGTGTATTACTAGTAGTAGGGAGCACACTGGTTTTATTTGTTGTCTGTAACCATGGAGACAACATAGAATAGATACAAAATAGTTGAAGATTCTTAGCCAAGACGATTTGCTACATCTTCACCTTTTTCCTTTCCGCAGGTGGCAGAGCTGGAAGAAGACTGTCATGGGTTGCGGAATAAATTACAAGAGGCCGATCTACATGTCAAAAATATTCAGGAGCAGAACTGCCGGGAACGGGGAGGTCTGGAGGAGGCGCTGCAGGCAATCAGGGGGCAGCAGGAGGACAGCAGAGTAAGTTACTCTTCTATATAAAATATTGGGGGAGATTTACTTTGGCTAAATGACCCAATTTGTGCCACATTTATTATGTGTTTTAGACACTTTTTGTGGTTTGTCTGACAAGGGGTATGGCTTGGCTGAAAAGGATGTGGCCTAACATGACATGGGCTTGTTCTGATATGAAATACTACGCACAAAAAAATGCACCAAAATTTTTTGGTACAGATTTCTTGCACGAAGTCACCAATCAGTAGGTGGTGTAAACTTACACCTGGCGGTCTAAAGAGGCAACAGATCAGCACCCATGCTAATAAATCTGTCCCAATGGTTTCTATTTTATAATTTTTTTTTCATATTTGCCATATTTTACTGCCGTCACCACTCAGTCTTTGCCACAGTACCAGTGCTATGAGATGTGACCGCTGCAGCCATCATATGTCACCCAAAGCCAAGAGGACCACCTGCACTGGAGCATCATGGGAAATAAGAGGGGAATAGTATTTATTTGATAACGCTTTTGCAGTTTGGTTAATTATTAATACGACCCCTTTGAATGGAAGGTGTCATCAGAAAATGGCCCATTGTTTAAATAAGGCTTTATGTTAAATGTATTTATATTTTTTTTCTCCAATTTTCCATATCACTCTCTTTTACAAAAGAAAAATAAAGACAGAAATGTAGCAATTTTCACACTGGCTACAATGACTTCTACTAGACTTCCTGTTCTATGCAAATAACTTTTCATTAGTATCATTATCATCACAGACATGATTATAATGTCCGATAATACCTCTCTATATACTAGGTAACACAGGATCCACTATTCACAATAGGTGATGTCACAGCTCACCTCCTCCTGTACAATGACTGATAACACCTCTATATACAGTAGATAACACAGGATCCACTATTCACAATAGGTGATGTCACAGCTCACCTCCTCCTCCTGTATAATGACTGATAACACCTCTATATACAGTAGATAAAACAGGGTCCACCATTCACAATAGGTGATGTCACAGCCCACCTCCTCCTCCTCCTGTACAATGACTAATATCTTCTCTATATACAGTAGATAACACAGGATCCACCATTCACAATAGATGATACCCGCCCGTGTGCCCCTCTGTCAGATGTTGCAGCACAGGCTGCTGTTATATACCAGTAGCGATGCTCTGCATGTATACAAGTGCTGTCTGTGCTCCGCAGGCTCAGCTCCTGAGCGCTACTACAGAGGCAGCAGAAATGAAGACGTCTGTCGCTTCCCTGCACAAGGAGCTGGAATCTCAGGCGCAGGAACACAAGGATGATATAATGGAGCATGAGAGGCGCCTCCTGCAGGCGGAGTCCCGCCACCGATCCCTGCTGGATGAGATGAGGAAACAGGTGAGTGACGGCTGCAGGTTATACAGAATCAACATCGAGCTAAGTCATTGAACACACTGTAAAAGCCGCACTGGTGAGCCTGCCTGGCTGGTGGCACCAGTCCTTATACATCCGATGGCCAATGCACTGATTAACAGAAACTTAAAGTATTTTACTTACCCTGAAAAATCATTCCAAAGTGCCGTCCACTAGGGGGCGACCTTCAGTGCAGATCACTGGCCTGTTGTCAAGTGCAATCTGTCTCCAGCAGAAGAATTAATATGGGACCGTAAAGCGAGGAGTTATTGGAGTTATGAGTAAGGGAAAGTCAATGGTTTACTGATGGTAATCTCTTCACGATATGTGACGTACATGCACAGCAGGTGCCAGCTCTATTGTACAGCCAGCACCTGCTTTTAACAGCAGCAACCAGAGCTGAGCTCCGGTCGCTGCTGTTTAACCAATTAAATCCCGCGATTAATCTCTGCCAGCGGTATTTGAGTGGAGTGATCACGGGGTAATGATGGGTTGCCATGGCAGATGAGGGGTCTAGTAGTGTCGTCACCATCTTGGTGCTCCTATGAAGCCCAGCGGCAGGAAGCCATATTTTTGCTCTATACTGCAGAATCAAGTCTCCTCTGGGGACTAAACATTTTTTTATATTTTTTTTTTTAAAGTTTTAAAAAGTATATAATAAAAAAAAAAAAAAACGTTTGAATCTCCCCTCTTTTTCCAGTTCAAAAATTTGAAAAGACAAAGGGAAAAAAATTGTTCTGAATCTCAAACTGTGGAAACAACAATGTAATATGTTATTATTCTATTATTTTTATTATTATTTTTAGTGTTATAATTATTGTTATTATTCTTAGTTTTATTATTGGTATTATTATTGTTATTTTTATTACATATATATTTTTTTTCTTTGGAAAGTTCAGAATTTTTTTTAGGCTATGTGCCCACGATGCAGAAATGCTCCAGATTTTTTCCTGAGCGTTTCTGCATCTCCCTGGCAGAAAAAACGCATGCGGATTGTCCATGCGGATTGTCCATGCGGATTGTCCATGCGGATTGTCCATGCGGATTGTCCATGCGGATTGTACATTCGTTTTTTCTGCCAGGGACATGCGGATATGAATCGTTCTTCACATGTATTTCCGCATGCGGGTTGACAAGCGATTTTAGCATCACTTGGAAAGTGCTTGACAACTTGGTCACACTATATAAATCCATGCAACTGACATGGGTTTATATACTGTGACCTTAAAAGAATGGTAAAAAATATAAAATAATTATATACTTACCCTCTGATGGCCCCCGGTGTCTTGTTTCCTTCCGTCCTGGCTGCCGGCAGCGGTAGAGTGAAGGACCTGCCGACGTCAGCGTCGCGTGACCCATCACATGACTATGACGTCAGCGCAGGTCCTTCAGTCCACAGATCGCTGCCGGCAAGCACAGACAAGGAGATCGGGGGCCGCCAGAAGGTAAATATAATCTTCATTTTTTATTTTATTCTTTTTTTTACAGTTTCTATGGTACCCGGGTCCGGAGGAAAGTCTCCTGTCCTCTAGACATGGGTACTATCCGCACATTGGAATGCATGCGGTTATCTAGTGAAGCGTAATCCATGCGTTCTAATGCAAGTCAATGGTGGTGAAAACGCAGCGCTTCCGCAAAATAATTGGTAGTGCTTCGTTTTTTTCTGCAATGATAATCTGCAGTGGAAATTTCCGCAGCATGTGCACAGCACATGCGGATTATCATTGGGGAACATGGCAGACCTTCTACCATGCGTTTTTTAAGCGTTTCTGCAGTGATTTTGCCGCTGCGGAAACTCTTAAAAAACACATCGTGGGCACACAGCCTTAGCCAGGAAAACATAGAAAAAAACGATACAATTTTGCTTCTGCCGTAATTGTACTGACCTGGAAAATAACCTTGTCAGGTCGCTTTTACAGCAGACTGAGCACTAAAAAAAAAAAAAAAAAAATAAACAATGGCAGAATTGCATTTTTTTTTTACCTCGTTTGTTTTTTTTTCACCGTTTTTTTTTTTTCTTCATTAAATTATACGGTAAAGTGAATGGTGTGAATCAAAACTACAACTCATCTCGCAACATAACCCAAGCTCCTCATACAGTGATGTGGACTGAGAAATAAAGGAAAGAAGATGATGAAAAAAAAGAAAAGAAAAGTGCAACAATGTAATCTCACTAAGATCAGTTTGGGAAACTTTTAGAGAAGTTTTAGAACAAATCGCTTTTTTTATCCCCAGCAGGACGGTGAGCGAGCGAGCTGTCGGGAGAAGGTGACGTCACTGGAAACGCATCTTAATGCCTCCGAGCAGGAGATTGATCACTTAAGAGCCGTCAATGGGGAATTGATTGAATCCTTGTGTGAAGCTCGGGGGCGGCTGGAAGAAGTGCGAGCGCTGCAGGTGAGTGCGGACTTGGCAGCTGCGTTAAGCTGTAATGTGCCTTCGATCTGTTTGCCGATTCCCTGTAAAAGTTTAGGTTTTCTAACTCTTTACACCTCTCGCTGGTACAGACATATTGAGCGGCATAAACATAAAGTGCCCCTCCGGGCTGAGCCGGCACCTGGTGCAGCGCCTGCGGGGAGGGGGTGTAATTTATATGCTCCTTGCAGCAGTCCCCAGTCTTGGAGTGATGATGACCGTCTGTAGGATATCTCTGGGGGTCCTATCAATCACTAGGATGAGCTGCTGCCCCTTCATTCTCAGGTTTGGTGAGATCCCAAAGATTGGACCTTCCATCCTGGCACTGAAACCTCTTTACCCGGTAGCCTGGATTTTGCAGATATTGGTAGCTGTGAAGTCACCTGCCCCCGCTAAAGTCTGGATGCAGAAATGAGCAGAGATGGACTGGCCCTTTAAGTGATAACATACATCATAGTGATTTACTGAAATGGCCTCACTCCCATCAGAGGGGCGTACTCTCCCTAGAATACTTATGTTATCGGCCACTACAGATGCCATGTAATACTACAACGTCCAGCTGGTAGTCTGAGCTGCGCAGAACATTGATATTTTGAAGCCTGTGATGAGCTTTCCATGACATGGGCTTGTTCTCATATGAAATACTACGCACAAAAAATGCACCAAAATTTTTTGGTGCTGATTTCTTTCACTAAGTCACCAATCAGTAGGTGGCAAGAAACCAGCGTCCCCAGTAATAAATCTGTCCCAATGGTTTCTATATTATGTAAGGTATTTTTACATATTTGCCATATTTTTCTTCCGTCACCACTCAGTCTTTGCCACAGTACCAGTGCTATGAGATGTGACCGCTGCAGCCATCATATGTCGCCCAAAGCCAAGAGGACCACCAGCACTGAAGCATCAGGGGAAATAAGAGGGGAATAGCATTTATTTTGATAACGCTTTTGCAGCTTGGTTAAATATTAATACGACCCCTTTAAAGGAAAAATGTCATCAGACAATGGCTTATTGTTTAAATACTGGGGGGATTTGCAATTTTCACACTGGCTACAATGACTTATACTAAACTTTCTGTTCTGTAAAAATAACTTTTCATCAGTCTAATTATCATCATAGACATGATTAAAATGTCAGATAACTGCTCTATATACAGTAAATAACGCAGGATCTACCATTCACAATAGGTTATGTCACAGCTCACCTCCTCCTGTACAATGACTGATAACATCTCTATATACAGTAGATAACACAGGATCCACCATTCACAATAGGTGATGTCACAGCTCACCTCCTCCTCCTGTACAATGACTGATAACACCTCTATATACAGTAGATAACACAGGATCCACCATTCACAATAGGTGATATCACAGCTCACCTCCTCCTGTACAATGACTGATAACATCTCTATATACAGTAGATAACACAGGATCCACCATTCACAATAGGTGATATCACAGCTCACCTCCTCCTGTACAATGACTGATAACATCTCTATATACAGTAGATAACACAGGATCCACCATTCACAATAGGTGATATCACAGCTCACCTCCTCCTTTACAATGACTGATAACATCTCTATATACAGTAGATAACACAGGATGCATCATTCACAATACATTCATGGCCGAAAGTGTTGGCACCCTAGAAATTTTCCAGAAAATGAAAAATTTCTCCCAGAAATGTATTGCAGTTACACATGTTTATTTCCTTTGTGTGTAATGGAACTAAAAAAAAAAACAAACAAACAGAAAAAAGTCAAATTGGACATAATTCCACACACAACCCCAAAAATGAGGCAGATAAAATTGTTGGCACCTTACAAAATTATGTGCAAACATCTTTGTTTCAAGCATGTGATGCTCGCTCAATCTCACCTGTGGCAAGTAACAGGTGTGGGCAATATGAAAGTCACACCTGAAACCAGACAAAAAGGGAAGAAGTTGACTCAATCTTTGCATTGTGTGTCTGTGTGTGCCACACTAAGCATGGAGAACAGAAAGAGTAGAAGAGAACTGTCTGAGGACTTGAGAACCAAAATTGTTGAACAGTAATAAAACATTTCCCTGCCTGTTTTTAAACAATGTTTTACTTCAAAGAAAGAATCAGCTGTGATCCCCTGCTGTAATGTCTGTATACTCTTTTCCCAGGATATGTGGTATGGTTAAACCATGTTCTGTACGGTCAGACACAGCCATTACACAGTACACAGCAGGGGCACATTTATAAGATTATCTCAGCACAGGAACATTTTATTTAAACACATCCAATTGTAGAAGTTATTATTATCCCAAGATCTATTGATTAAAATGTAATCAATCTCTGACAGCGGCATTTAACATCGCTGGAAGCGCATCATAAGTCCCACTCATCGGCTGAATCCCTGCTGTGTGAGGCACAGGCGATCAGAGGATCGCAGCTTCTAGTCTCCTATTGAGACTATTGAAGCAAGTGAAAAAGAAGAAATTTTTTAAAAAAAATATGAACGTTCCAATCACCCCCCTTTCGCCCCATTCAAAATAAAACAATAAAAAAAATCAAATATACACATATTTGATATCGCCACATTCAGAATCGCCAGATCTATCAATATATAAAAAGAAAAAAGAATTAATCCGATCGGTAAACGGCGTAACGAGAAAAAATTCAAAATTACGTTTTTTTTTGGTCGCTGCAACATTGCAATAAAATACAATAACATGAATAATAACATCGGATCTACCCCAAAATGGTATCGATAAAACCGTCAGCTTGGCGCGCAAAAAATAAGCCCTCACCCGGCCCCAGATCCCAAGAAATAGAGACGCTACAGGTCTCAGAAAATGGTGCCCTTTTTTTTGCAAACTTTGGATTTTGTTTTCACCACTTAAATAAAAAAGAACCTGTACATGTTTGGTATCTGCAAACTGGTAATGACCTGGAGAATCATAACGGCAGGTCAGTTTTAGCATTTAGTGAACATGGCAAAAAAAAAAAAAAATTGTGGAATTACACTTTTTTTGCAATTTCTCCACACTTTGAATTTTTTTCCTGTTTTCCAGTACACGATATGGTAAAACCAATGGTGTCGTTCAAAAGTACAGCTCATCCCGCAAAAAAACAAGCCCTCACACGGCCATATTGACTGAAAGATAAAAAAAGTTATGGCTCTGGGAAGAAGGGGAGCAAAAAACAAAAGCGCAAAATCTGAAAAACCTAAGGTCTCGAAAGTGTTAAATGCTTTAATGCAGTACATTAGGGCCTGAATCTAGTATTGGGCCTAGTGGCCGATTTGAAAATTTAAGATTTGTATGATTTTTCTTTAAATACAGATAATGATATGAAAAATTAAAATAAAATGAATAAATATTTTTAAACCATTTATGGTAAAACTCTGACTTGAGCAATAGGTCATCTTTGGATTTGGTGGGGAGACAGTATCTTTTTAGTTGGGTTCAAAGATCCCAGAAATCTTTGAAAATATTATAGTATAACCCAAGATTAGACGTTACTAACTATCCATAGGATAAGGGATAACTTCCCCATCACTGTGGGTCCAGCCGCTGGGACCCCCGACTGATCCCAAGAATGAGGTTCTGCAAGCACAGTCTGAATGGAGCGGTGATCGAATATTAGTCATGAATTGATTATTTTGGTGGTGGTCCTCCCTCTGAGACCCCTGTAGATCTGTATGTTCTCCGTTCTTAGGGTTGTACCCATATGGCTGTGTCTGTGCAGCTCGGACCGTTCATGTTAGCTTAGCTGTGCCAGATCCGTGCACCCACCCGTGTGCCCCTGTGTCGGATGTTGCAGCACAGGCTGCTGTTGTTATATACCAGTAGCGATGCTCTGCATGTATACAAGTGCTGTCTGTGCTCCGCAGGCTCAGCTCCTGAGCGCTACTACAGAGGCAGCAGAAATGAAGACGTCTGTCGCTTCCCTGCACAAGGAGCTGGAATCTCAGGCGCAGAAGCACAAGGATGATATAATGGAGCATGAGAGGCGCCTCCTGCAGGCGGAGTCCCGTCACCGATCCCTGATGGATGAGATGAGGAAACAGGTGAGTGATGGCTGCAGGTTATCCAGAACCAACATATCCCAGTGTGTGCGATATATGAACTGCACTGACGAGCCACCCAGCCTGTATACGTCCGGCTTGCTGTATACAGCCAGCACCTGCTTTTAACTAATCAAATAGCCGCTCTGTCAGCTGGCTGATCCCAGCTGACAGGGCGGCACAGGTCACCATACGCTAATGCTGCGGGCACACCACGTGAAGCCCTGGGACTGAGGGGATATCCCTTGTTACACTAAATTCATACTGCTTTTA
Source organism: Phyllobates terribilis (assembly GCF_046119375.1). NCBI lineage: Eukaryota > Metazoa > Chordata > Amphibia > Anura > Dendrobatidae > Phyllobates > Phyllobates terribilis. The sequence goes on along the minus strand of NW_027362763.1, from coordinate 702,638,383 downwards.
TTTGGACTTACAACCGCTATACCAGGACCAGCTAGGCAGCTATTTGATTTCTGGATCAGCCGGATCCTTTTTTTCACACACATGTTTTGTAATTGCATGATAACTCTAGTGTAAATTCTGAAGAAGGTCATGTAGGCCGAATTGTCAATATTTATATTATACACTATTCTTTATTTCAATAAGCAATATTTGATTGAGTGCCGCGTTACACTATTATTTGTAGTATAGGGAACCTGCTCCTTAATGATGGGAACAACAAAGCATAGCTGGCTGATGGCTCTCTAACAATAGTAAGGGCCGACTGCTGGCCCTTTAACAATAGTAAGGGCCGTCTGATGGCCCTATAAAAATAGGCTTTGTGACTTTCAGAGTCCCTCCATCATAAATAAAACAGAATTTGTCTGATCCTGTCTCACACACCACATGGCCAGATAAGGTTGTAAAATGTTAAAATGACATTTCCCGGTGAATGTATTTTTCTCCTTTGAAAGCAAATCAAAAGTGCAAAAACGCATCAAAAACGCTACGTGTGAACATAGCCCAATGTGTGGAGGAGTATTTTTGTTTTTGGTTATTTATTTTGCCTTATATACAGGTCATTACCCTGGAAAGAATGTTCCTTAACATTTTTCCCAGGAAAATCCATTTTGGTTTAGTTTTTGTATGTTTAATTGTGAGTCCGTAAAAGTGGCGTAATACTCTGACAACGTTGTTGACAGCAGTGATCTGAGAGTCAGAAATGCTTCCAGGGGTCTTCCCCATGCTGTTCCCATGTCATTTGAGCACTGTTCCCATCGATTTGGGCAATTTTTAGGCCCTCTGCAGACCGCCGGGGGGAGCTGCCTGAAAAATGCTAGAGTTTCCCATAGACTTACATTGGGCTCGTTGCTCGAGTCGAGCACCCGAGTATTCCAATGTGCTCCACCCGAGCAACGAGTACCCGAGCATTTTAGTGCTCGCTCATCACTAATAATAATAACATAATTATATTTTATTTTTCTCTTTGCAAAGTTCTGATTTTTTTTTAGTCATGAAAACATAAAAACAACTATACACAATTTTGCTTCCGCCGTAATTGTACTGACCTGGAGAATAATCTTGTCGGGTCACTTGTACAGCACGCTGAGCGCCAAAAAACAAACAAAACCCCCCCAAAAACAGTGGCTGAATTGCTTACTCTGTTGCCTCATTGGGGGACACAGGACTATGGGTGTTTTGCTGCTGTCCACTAGGAGGCGACACTATGCATAATCTGAAAAAGATTAACCGTGGCTCCTCCTCTGCAGTATACACCCCTGGACGGCGTCAGCCTTCTCCATTTTTTGCTTAGTGTCGCATAGGAGGCACACCTAAAACTTTTACTCCGTTTTTCACCGACGGGATTACAGATGAAGAAAAGTAGGTCTACTGCTAGACTCCCGGCATGGCTCCTTCCTCAGCCCCTTATTATGGGGTGCACGGTTGAAGTTGAGATGGCTATTCCCCATGTCTCTCCTTCCCCAGCCCCTCGGGTGCTGGTTCGAAGTCGAGACCCCCCTCCTTCCCCAATTCCTTTTGGTTTCTGGGTTGAGGTCGAGGCGAGGATATAGCCCCCTGACTGTGACAACAGCACCTCCCTAATCCCCCCCCTGGGGGTATTAGGTTGAAACGCCTCAGGTAGGGCTTGTACAGGCAGCAGGTCCCAGCAGCCAGCACACTACGGCTGAATCCAGGGACCCCAGCCCTGCTGCGGGCTCCTGTCGGGACCGGGGGGAGCGCAGGCAGAACACAACAGAGGCACAGGCCTCCCTGCGCCCTGTTTCTGCGGCAGCACCAGCTCTGCGGTGCCTCAGGGGGACACTTCACAGGGCCCCCCCTTCCGCTTATTCCCCTCCGCTATCCTGCCTTTAAATCTGGGGGGGGGTCCGGTACAGATCCGGCCCCCTCCCGAACTTCCGCGCCGGCCTGCAGTCCCTTTGGGCGTCAGGCATCTAATTTAGGCTGCGGCTTCGACATAGCCGAAGCCGCCACCTCCTCTCCCCGGCCCGCCCCCCGGATGACAAATGTGACACTACAGTGTCATAAAGGGGGCGGATCGAGACTGAAAGGGTGCGATTTCACACAGTTCTGCCGCCCTTTTCAGCTCTCCCCCCTTCTTTCTTAACTTTACTCCAGCGGCCATTATCTGCTGCAGGATATGGGAAGACCAGCCAGTCTCCGGGGGCACAGGACCGTGGATCTTCGGCGCTGGACCTAGGGGCACACCGGTGGGATAAGATCACAGCTGGAGTTCTTCCTCGGCTGTGAGTGCAGGCTCCTCTGCATAGCCACCCCTGTAGGGCCCTCTGCATAGCCACCCCAGTGCAGTATGCCGGGCTCAAGGTCCAAGAGAACCAGGCAGGACTGCTATTATGCACTCTGTACAGCCTGCAGCAATACTCTCCCAAGTGGCAGCACGTACCCGCACTGCCAGGACTGCATCCAGACTACTGTGCCAGAGCCCCAAGAAGCCCGGAATGGGTCACTCAGATGTCGCAATCTATGACGCAGTCTATAGAATCATAGAATGGTAGAGTTGGAAGGGACCTCCTGGGTCATCTGGTCCAACCCCCTGCTCAAAGCAGGATTCACTAGATCATCTCAGACAGATGTCTGTCCAGCCTCTGTTTGAAGACGTCCATTGAAGGGGAACTCACCACCTCTCGTGGCAGCCTGTTCCACTCATTAATCACCCTAACTGTCAAAAAGTTTTTTCTAATATCTAATCTGTGTCTCCTCCCATTTAGTTTCATCCCATTGCTTCTAGTCTTTCCTTGTGCAAATGAGAATAAAGATGATCCTTCTACAATGTGACAGCCCTTTACATATTTGTAGACAGCTATTAAGTCTCCTCTCAGTCTTGTTTTTTGCAAGCTAAACATTCCCAAATCCTGCAACCGTTCCTCATAGGACATGGTTTGCAGACCAGTCACCATTCTGGTCGCTCTTCTCTGAACTTGCTCCAGTTTGTCTATGTCTTTTTTAAAATGTGGTGCCCAAAACTGGACGCAGTATTCCAGATGAGGTCTGACCAAAGAGGAGTAAAGACCGATAATGACTTCACGTGATCTAGACTGTATGCTTCTGTTAATACATCCCAGAATTGTATTTGCCTTTTTTGCTGCTGCATCACACTGTTGACTCATGTTCAGTCTATGATCTATTAGTATACCTAAGTCTTTTTCACATGTACTGTTGCTTAGCTCTATTCCTCCCATTCTGTATATGCTTTTTTCATTTTTATTGCCCAGATGTAGTACTTTGCATTTTTCCCTGTTAAAAACCATTCTGTTGGTTGCTGCCCACTGCTCCAGTTTATTTAGGTCTTTTTGAATCCTCTCTCTCTCTTCTCTAGTATTAGCTATCCCTCCTAGCTTTGTGTCATCAGCAAATTTAATCAGTTTACCCTCAATTCCTTCATCTAAATCATTGATAAAGATGTTGAACAATACAGGTCCCAGGACGGAGCCCTGTGGTACCCCACTTGAGACATTCATCCAGCTGGATGTGAAGCCATTTACAACCACCCTTTGAGTCCGATCACTAAGCCAGTTATGAATCCACCTAACAGTTGCCTGGTCCATTGCATACTTGGTCATTTTTTCAATAAGGATGATGTGAGATACTTTGTCAAATGCTTTGCTGAAGTCAAGATATACTATATCTACAGCATTTCCCTGATCCACCCAGTCAGTGATTCTGTCATAGAAGGAAATTAAGTTAGTCTGACATGACTTGTTAGTTACAAACCCATGCTGACTCTGGTTAATCACTTCATTCTTATCCATGTACTTACATACATGTTGTTTAATAATTTGTTCAAAGATCTTTCCTGGTATAGAAGTCAGACTCACCGGCCTATAGTTCCCTGGGTCCACCTTCTTCCCCTTTTTGAAGATAGGAACAACATTTGCTCTTCTCCAGTCTTCTGGGACTTCTCCTGTTCTCCAAGAATTTTCAAAGATTATGGAGAGTGGTTCTAAAATTTCTTCTACAATCTCCTTCAGTACTCTGGGGTGTAATTCATCTGGACCTGGAGACTTGAACTCATTTATGTTAGCTAAATATTCCCTCACAATCTTTCTGTTTACTGATAACTTGGATTCCTCTATTCCTTTAAAAGGACAGTGAAGATCAGTTGATGTTACATTTTCTTTCTGAGAGAAAACAGATGCAAAATAGGAATTAAAAAGTTCGGCCTTCTCAACATCCTCTCTTACCATTTCTCCATTTTCATCCTGTAAAAATCCTATAGCATCTTTGACTTTTCTTTTACTTTTGACATACCCCCAAAATCCTTTTTTATTGCTTTTGACATCTCTTGCAAGCCTTAATTCATTGTCAGCTTTAGCTAACCTGATACGTGCCCTACAGGATCTGCAGACTGCATTATAATCTTCTTTAGATATGCCTCCCTCTTTCCATTTAATAAACATTTCTTTCTTTCTTTTTAGCATGTGTTTAAGTTCTGTGTTCATCCAAACTGGTTTCCTTAAATGCTTCCCATTCTTCCTACTTTTCGGGATTGTTAACGATTGTGCTTTGAGAATCTCATTTTTAAAAATTTCCCATCCTTCCTGGACATTTTTGTCCTTAAGGACATCCAGCCATTGGATCCCTCCTATTCTCTTTCTGAGTCTCTTAAAATCTGCCTTTCTAAAATCTAACCTTGAAGTTTGAGACTTCACATGTCTTCCTCCTCTAGTTATCCAAAATTCTATAATAGCATGATCGCTGCCTCCTAGGGTCCCAGCCACCTTTACCTCCTCAACCATTTCCTCCCTGTTTATAAGAATTAGATCCAAAGTAGCAGATCCCCTTGTTTTCTCCCCTACCTTTTGGAAGATAAAGTTGTCAGCAAGAGAGGATAAGAATTTGCTTGACCTGTTAGTTTTACTTGAGAGAGATTCCCAACAAATGTCTGGATAGTTGAAATCTCCCATGACCACTACGTCATATTTTTTGCAGAACTTGGTCATTTGATACATAAAGAGTTCATAGATAGAGTTCATATAGATAACCTAACCTCCACATTGCTTCAGGCTCTGCAGAGTCATGCCTCTGCTATGAACGCTACCCAGCAAAGGGAAGGCTCGACTCAGGGACATGACGACCAGGGCACATCCACGTCTAGGTCAGGACGCAAGCGGACCCACAGGTCGCGTTCATCTGCGTCATCCCATAGCACACGGTCATCCCCTTCTAGGGAGAGACACCGTAGTTCCAGATCATCTAGACCATCCCCTACCAGGGACAGACAATGCAGTTCTCCGCAGCGATCCCCGACTAGAGAAGGCCTCCACCCTGGTTCACCCAGCAGTAGATGCCTTAGCGATACACAGGATTCGGAAGGCATCTGTGATTCCGACTCAGACAAGGAAACTGAAGGGTCTCTGATCCCAATCCCCCCTAGCAATACAGCACTAGTTGAGGACGTAATATCGTCCATCCATCGGGTGCTGGACATTTCTGATCCGCCCCCGGAGGCACCACAACACAAGATTTCCTTTGAAGGACTTCTGAAGCCGCCTAAGGTCTTCTTTGACCACCCAGAATTTAAGTCGATCCTTAAAAAGCAGTTCTCACAGCCTGAGAAGAAGTTTACCAATTGCAAATATCTGGAGGCGTGGTACCTCTTCCCACAGGAGACCACCAAGGAATGGACAAATCCACCCAAAGTGGATCCCCCAGTCTCTAGGCTAGCAGCACAGTCACTCCTTTCACTGCCAGATAGCTCAACCCTCAGGGACACAGCAGACCGGCAGGTAGAACGCATGGCTCGTTCAATTTTCGAGGCCTCAGGGGCCTCCCTGGCTCCCGCGTTCGCTTCAGTTTGGGCTGCCAAGGCCATCCTGGCTTGGACCCAAAATTTATAAGCTGGCCTCCAAGTATCTGCTCCTGAGCTGTCGGACCAAGCGGTTCAAATAGCAGTTGTAGCAGATTACATGCTTCATGCAGCTCTGGATTCTGCAAGGGGTGCAGCGGGGATAGCATTAAACGCCATCACGATTCGGCGTATCCTCTGGCTGCGGGAATGGAAAGCAGACACAGCCTCAAAGAAGTCCCTCACGCATCTCCCGTACCTCAGTGGTCGACTTTTTGGTGAACAGTTGGACACGATGATATCCAACGCCACCGGGGGTAAGAGTACCTCTCTCCTCCAACTGAAGCCCAAACACACTTACAAGAAGCGTAACCAAACTCTATTCCGATCCTTTCGGAACTCTTCGGGCTAGTCCGTCTCGCGGCCAGCAAAAAAATAGCAACCGCTCCATACGCAGGGAAAACTCGCGGTAGACGCAAAAGTCGGACAAGACCTGGCAGTCAAAAGCAGGCCAGTCAAAGTTCAAAGGAGGAAAATCTCAGACTTTCTCCTCATCATGACTCACGGACTCCGGAAGACACCCCACCTGTAGGCGGCCGGCTTTTGCTCTTTCATCAAGTCTGGCTGCCTATTACAGAAGATAGGTGGGTCAGGGAACTAGTGTCTTCGGGATGCAAGATAGAGTTCACTTCCAACCCACCAAACAGACTTTCTTTCTGTTCCCCCAAAACCACCAGCCAAGGCTTGTGCTTTCCGCCAAGCGGTCTTATCGTTTCTTCAAGCAGGAGTCATAATACCGGTCCCCGCAGCCGAGCGCTTCCGAGGGTTCTACTCCAATTTATTCGTAGTCCCCAAGAAAGGAGGCGGCGTACGGCCCATACTGGACCTAAAACAGCTCAACAAATATGTACGGGTACGTCACTTCCGCATGGAGTCCCTTCGGTCCATCATTGCGTCCATGGAAAAGGGAGAATTTCTCGCCTCCATAGACATACAAGACGCATACCTGCTTATACCAATTGCACCCGCCCATCAGAGATTTCTTAGGTTCGCAATCGACAAGGACCACTACCAGTTCGTGGCTCTCCCGTTCGGACTCGCCACGGCTCCCAGAGTGTTTACCAAAGTCATGGCAGCCACCATGGACGTCCTGCACTCCAGAGGCATAGTAGTTGTTCCATACCTGGATGACCTCCTTATCAAGGCTCCCACCTTCAAGGACTGTGAGCTCAGCGTCTCAATCACAATCGACACCCTGAGTCGCCTGGGTTGGTTAGTCAACCTACAAAAGTCATCACCAACCCTGAGTCAGTCTCTGACCTTCCTGGGAATGCTATTCAACACCTTTAGGGTCTAGTGCTCCTTCCCAAGGACAAGGCACTGCCTCTCCGTCTAGGAGTTCGCAGTCTCCTCAGCAAACCCCCTCGATCTCTCCGGTTTGCCATGAGAGTCCTCGGCAGGATGGTGGCGGCAATAGAAGCGGTCCCATTTGCCCAGCTTCACCTCAGGCCTCTCCAACTAGCCATCCTCAAGTCATGGGACAGGAACCCTTTTTCTCTCGTCAGGGAATTCCAGCTGACGTCGTCAACCAGGAGGTCCCTGCACTGGTGGCTCAAGCCAACCTCACTAACAAAGGGGAAATCCTTTCTCACAGGTCAATGGAAGGTTCTGACCACCGACGTGAGCCTGACGGGTTGGGGTGCTTTGCACCTACACCACAGAGCACAGGGCAAGTGGTCCCCAGCGGAAGCGAACATGCCCATCAACATCTTGGAAATTCGTGCCATCCGCCTGGCATTAAGAGCCTTCCATCACTTACTGGCAGCCTCTCACATCAGAGTATAGTCGGACAATGCCACGGCTGTGGCATATGTGAATCAACAAGGGGGGACCCGCAGTGCCCAGGCTATGTGAGAAGTGACACACATTCTCCACTGGGCGGAAGACACAGGTTTGGTTCTCTCTGCGGTCCACATTCCGGGTGTGGACAACTGGGAAGCAGACTTCCTCAGCCGGCAAGGAATGGACTCGGTAGAGTGGTCTCTCCATCCCGAAGTTTTTCGACAGATCTGCCATCGCTGGGGGACTCCGGACGTGGACCTAATGGCATCCCACTTCAATGCCAAGGTCTCCAACTTAATGGCCAGAACTCACGACCCGCGGGCGCTAGGAGCGGACGCCCTGGTTCAGGACTAGACCCAGTTCCATCTCCTGTACATTTTTCCACCTCTCCCCCTGATATCCAGAGTGGTGAGGAAGATCATGCAAGAGGGAGTTCCAACCATCCTAATTGCACCGGACTGGCCCAGACGTACATGGTGCGCCGACATCGTACAGCTCACAGCAGACGTCCCCTGGCGTCTCCCTGACCGCCCGGGTCTTCTGGCACAAGGCCCGTTCTACCACCAGAACTCAGGGGCCCTCAATTTGATGGCGTGGCCATTGAGACCGGGGTTCTAACCCAGTCAGGGTTCTCGCCGAACGTCATTGGAACCATGATCAGGGCACGGAAGCCAACCTCTGCTAAGATTTATTACCATACCTGGAAAGCCTATTTTATCTGGTGCGAATCTCGTGGCCAGACCCCATTCCCTTATTCCCTCGCCAGGGTACTTGGGTTTCTCCAATCGGGTCTGGAGGCCAGACTGTCCCTGGCCTCCCTTAAGAGCCAGGTGTCAGCTCTCTCAGTGCTTTTTCAGAGGTGCATTGCTAACAAGCCGCAAGTAAGGACATTTCTTCTGGGGGTTTCCCGATTGGTTCCCCCCTACAGACGACCACTAGAAACGTGGGACCTCAACCTGGTGCTGACAGCATTGCAGGAAACACCCTTTGAACCCCTTAGGGAAGTCCCACTCCGCCTTCTATCCCAGAAAGGGGTTTCCCTGGTGGCAATCACCTTGCTACGCAGGGTGTCTGAACTGACAGCACTCTCCTGCAGACGGCCCTTCCTGGCTTTTTACCAGGACAAGGTAATTCTCCGTACGGTTCCATCCTTCCTTCCGAAGTTTGTGTCCAACTTCCACCTCAATGAGGAAATTTCACTGCCATCCCTCTGTCCGGTCCCGGTTCATAGAGTGGAGAAGGCTCTGCATACGCTTGACCTTGTCAGGGCATTACCTATCTATGTGTCTAGGACTGCGCCCTTCCGGAAGTCTGATTCCTTTTCCTTCTTCTGGAAGGCGGCCGCAAGGGTCTGTCAGCTTCCAAAGCTACCCTTGCCAGGTGGATCAAATCCACCATACAAGAGGCCTACCGCCTCAAAAATTCTCCTCTTCCAGCAGGTATTAAGGCACATTCTACACGTGCGGTAGGGGCCTCCTGGGCCCTTCGGCACCAGGCTTCGGCACAACAAGTGTGTAAGGCAGCCACCTGGACACACGTTTACCAAACACTACAGGGTTCATACCCAGTCCTCAGCAGACGCGAGCCTGGGTAGATGTGTTCTGCAGGCAGCGGTACCCCAATTGTAGGGGCCCGTCTACACAATATTTGTCCATTGCTTCCCACCCAGGGACTGCTTTGGGACGTCCCATGGTCCTGTGTCCCCCAATGAGGCGACAGAGTAAAGGAGATTTTTGTGTACTCGCCATAAAATCTCTTTCTCTTAGCCTCTAATTGGGGGACACAGCTCCCACCCTGTCGCCCATTCCGGGCCCTTATTATGTTGAGTTCTCATTGGTGTTTTTTTTTAGCTCGTACATAGTTGCCTTCTTATAGGCATGGTTATGTTATCCATGTTACGTTCCTCCTACTGCTTTTGCACAAAACTGGAGAAGGCTGACGCCGTCCGGGGGTGTATACTGCAGAGGAGGAGCCACGGTTAATCTTTCAGATTATGCATAGTGTCGCCTCCTAGTGGACAGCAGCATAACACCCATGGTGCTGTGTCCCCCAATTAGAGGCTAAGAGAGAGTTTACGGTGAGTACACAAAAATCTCCTTTTTTTTTTTTTTTCACCTTATTTACATTTTTTTCCCCTTGATTTTTCATTCAATTATACGGTAAAGTGAATAGTGTCAATCAAAACTACAACTTCGCCCCCCCCCCCCCAAAAAAAAACCAAGCTCCTCATACAGTGATGTGGACTGAGAATTGAAAATAAAAAGTTATGGCTCTTGCAAGAAGATGATTAAAAAAAATGAAAAGTGCAGCAATGAAATCTCACTAAGATCAGTTTGGGAAACTTTTAGAGAAGTTTTAGAACAAATCACTTTTTTTTATCCCCAGCAGGACGGTGAGCGAGCGAGCTGTCGGGAGAAGGTGACGTCACTGGAAACGCATCTTAATGCCTCCGAGCAGGAGATTGATCACTTAAGAGCCGTCAATGGGGAATTGAATGAATCCTTGTGTGAAGCTCGGGGGCGGCTGGAAGAAGTGCGAGCGCTGCAGGTGAGTGCGGACTTGGCAGCTGCGTTAAGCTGTAATGTGCCTTCGATCTATTTGCAGATCCCCTGTATAAGTTTAGATTTTCTAACTCTTTACACCTCTCGCTGGTACAGACTTATTGAGCAGCATAAACATAAAGTGCCCCACCGGGCTGAGCCGGCACCTGGTGCAGCGCCTACGGGGGGGGTGTAATTTATATGCTCCTTGCAGCAGCCCCCAGTCTTGGAGTGATGATGACCGTCTGTAGGATATCTCTGGGGGTCCTATCAATCACTAGGATGAGCTGCAGCCCCTTCATTCTAAGATTTGGTGAGATTGGACCTTGCACCCCGGCCCTGAAACCTCTTTACCCGGTAGTGCAAAAGTGCACTAACTTCTTTACTGCCATGAGAGCCTGCAGAAAAAAAAATGCAGCAAAAAAAACAAACCAACGTGTGAACATAGCCACAACATTGAAATTGCAACACCACTGTCTCCCAGTGTATCAGAGAAACCCAAATCGGGGGAGAGTTTTCCTCTCCTATGTCTGGTAGTCTGAGCTTCACTTAATGCACAATATTGATATTCTTAAGCCATGTGATAAGCTTCCCATTATAAAGCCCAGATAATAGGGAAGGTGGGGGCACAGTTTTTGTAAAGGGTTAATCTAAAAAAGGATATAGATCTGTATCTTTCACTACTACAGTCAGCCAGAGACACAACACACTGAAGAGAAGCTGAGACTGTCTTGCTGTTTTTAGCCTTCTTCATCTCCTCCTGTTGCTCCATAATACACAGTAGTCCATGGGGGCTGGTCGTGGGATGTGCTAGGTCTTTTAGAATTTTATAAGATCCCCAACTTTCAGGAGGTCCCAAGTGATAGGAAACATGACTACAATATCTATTGCGATTTTACCTTTCTGTAGAGGTGAAACATGGCATGGATAGCATCATCCATCGGAGTGATATTACGTTACAGGTGTTAGAATGGCCTTACGGTGTTGTGAGTGAATGCGTTATGTTTGTCCTTTCGCTAAGACACCGAAAATACTTCCCCCATTAATATCAGATTGATGCAAACCCCAATATTCATTACTGACCACTGGCTTCAGAAAGTCCTCGACCAGTGCTTTGACCAGAGGAAGCTCTTGCCTCGGAAGTATACTTCTCCACCTCTGAATATACGAATCCTAGGCTTAGTGTCTGGTTAGATCTCTGCTGTAATTACCTGGTCACTGCAGGAGGTCCCTACTTCAATGAAGTGTCATCTCTCTCTCACTTCCCCAGTTATGATTAGTTTCTGACTACTCCAGTCATAATAAATCCAATATGCTCAATATGACGGTGATATGTCCTCTCTCCGGGGAGGTCTTTTTGGATTTTACAATTTTTCTCTACGACATTTACATTTTTGAGAAAAGCTTTATATTTTTGGCACTTTTTACTTCTTGACATTTTCCGTGAGTATTCTCCTTATAATCATAGAATTACCTGGCCGTAGAAGTTTCTTATGTTGCATCCAATGTGGACCTTGGCTGTGGTCATCTCCGATTGTCAATTCATTTTTTGGCAAGACATTTCTAACATTTGAGTAGCTAAGGGCTGAGCTGCAATACCAGTTCCAGCCTATGGATTAGAGTGGTGCTGTTCTAGAAAGAAAGCAATACTTTAAATAATGTACAACTGTAATCACCAAATTCGGCTCATAGGGGGTTAAATTCAGTGTATATTAGTAAGTGACAGGACTATGTGATTCCTTATTTATGCAGAGAGCCTCTTTAATATAAAGAAGCAGGGATATAATATGTAAGAGCTACCTGTGATATTATTATTTTTTTTTTTTTAGATAAAGTTTGATGAACTGAAGAAGAAATATGAAAAAACCTGTAGTGATCTCAGTCACTGGATGAGTTCATGTAAAGAGCTGGAAGGGGAGAGGGGGCAGCTGCAGAAGAGACTCTCAGAGCAGGAGGGGGCGCTGCAGGACCTGACACCGAAGAGGGACGGTATGTTCTCTGACGTTGCCTGTCCATCAGAACTAATCAGTCCAGTATTCTCTACACGCCGATTGTTAGTGCTCATTTAAAGGGGTCGTCTGGGTTCTATGACCGTATCAAAAACTTCAGTAAAGAAGGACCTGTCACGTGACTGGTGAAAATGCCGCTGTTCTCCTGAATCCGGCAATGTCTTTCTTTTTCTCCTGCGCCTCTCCGTTTCTGAGATATGGCTTCCTCTTCCCTGTTTAGAAATCTAGTCTCTTTCTCCAACTGGGTGTGGTCCTTAAGAAGACGCCCACAGAAATGAGCAGAAAAGCACGCCCACTTGGCTAACAAGACTAGATTTGTGTACAGAGAAGAGACAGCTAATTCTCGGGAACGGAGTGGCGCAGGAACAAAAGAAAAATAGCGCCGGATTCAGGAGAACAGCGGCATTGACACCAAGTAACAATAAGTTACATATTTGTGGCAGGTCCTTTTTTTTGGTGACCTCCATAGCAGCTCACTCTGGAAAACCCCAGACCACTTGTACATTAAACAGAAGAGCCCATCAATTTATAATGGAGACGGTGTAATGCATCATTTGTCCTGTGGTGGCGCTGCAGGGAATATTTGATGGTTACTCTTTTTTGAAAAAATGTATGTGCACAGTGACTGCACCAGCAGAATAGTGAGTGCAGCTCTGGGGTATAATACAGGATGTAACCCAGGATCAGTAATGTAATGTATGTACACAGTGACTGCACCAGCAGAATAGTGAGTGCAGCTCTAGGGTATAATAGAGGATGTAACTCAGGATCAGTAATGTAATGTATGTACACAGTGACTGCACCAGCAGAATAGTGAGTGCAGCTCTGGAGTATAATACAGGATGTAACTCCGGATCAGTACAGGATCAGTAATGTAATGTATGTACACAGTGACTCCACCAGGAGAATAGTGAGTGCAGCTCTGGAGTATAATACAGGATGTAACTCAGGATCAGTACAGGATCAGTAATGTAATGTATGTACACAGTGAGTGCACCAGCAGAATAGTGAGTGCAGCTCTGGAGTATAATACAGGATGTAACTCAGGATCAGTAATGTAATGTATGTACACAGTGACTGCACCAGCAGAATAGTGAGTGCAGCTCTGGAGTATAATACAGGATGTAACTCAGGATCAGTACAGGATCAGTAATGTAATGTATGTACACAGTGACTGCACCAGCAGAATAGTGAGTGCAGCTCTGGGGTATAATACAGGATGTAACTCAGGATCAGTAATGTAATGTATGTACACAGTAACTGCACCAGCAGAATAGTGAGTGCAGCTCTGGAGTATAATACAGGATGTAACTCAGGATCAGTAATGTAATGTATGTACACAGTGACTGCACCAGCAGAATAGTGAGTGCAGCTCTGGGGTATAATACAGGATGTAACTCAGGATCAGTAATGTAATGTATGTACACCGTAACTGCACCAGCAGAATAGTGAGTGCAGCTCTGGAGTATAATACAGGATGTAACTCAGGATCAGTAATGTAATGTATGTACACAGTGACTGCACCAGCTGAATAGTGAGTGCAGCTCTGGGGTATAATACAGGATGTAACTCAGGATCAGTACAGGATCAGTAATGTAATGTATGTACACAGTGACTGCACCAGCAGAATAGTGAGTGCAGCTCTGGGGTATAATACAGGATGTAACTCAGGATCAGTAATGTAATGTATGTACACAGTAACTGCACCAGCAGAATAGTGAGTGCAGCTCTGGAGTATAATACAGGATGTAACTCAGGATCAGTAATGTAATGTATGTACACAGTGACTGCACCAGCTGAATAGTGAGTTCAGCTCTGGGGTATAATACAGGATGTAACTCAGGATCAGTACTGGAACAGTAATGTAATGTATGCACACAGTGACTGCACCAGCAGAATAGTGAGTGCAGCTCTGGGGTATAATACAGAATGTAACTCAGGATCAGTACAGGGTCAGTAATGTAATGTATGCATACAGTGACTGCACCAGCAGAATAGTGAGTGCAGCTCTGGGGTATAATACAGAATGTAACTCAGGATCAGTACAGCGTCAGTAATGTAATGTATGCACACAGTGACTGCACCAGCAGAATAGTGAGTGCAGCTCTGGAGTATAATACAGGATGTAACTCAGGATCAGTAATGTAATGTATGCACACAGTGACTGCACCAGCAGAATAGTGAGTGCAGCTCTGGGGTATAATACCGGATGTAACTCAGGATCAGTAATGTAATGTATGCGCACACTGACTGCACCAGCAAAATAGTGAGTGCAGCTCTGGGGTATAATACAGGATGTAATTCAGGATCAGTACAGGATCAGTAATGTAATGTATGTACACAGTGAGTGCACCAGCAGAATAGTGAGTGCAGCTCTGGAGTATAATACAGGATGTAACTCAGGATCAGTACAGGATCAGTAATGTAATGTATGTACACAGTGACTGCACCAGCATAATAGTGAGTGCAGCTCTGGGGTATAATACAGGATGTAACTCAGGATCAGTAATGTAATGTATGCACACAGTGACTGCACCAGCAGAATAGTAAGTGCAGCTCTGGAGTATAATACAGGATGTAACTCAGGATCAGAAACTGAACCTGATTTCTTGTCGGCAGATGATGGTTGTTTTATTCAGTCATCATCTGCTTCTAAATAGTCAAAACAATTGGAATTTTGTTTCCCGTTTTCCAGAACATTAAATGTTTAAATGAATTGTGTTTGCTCAAAATTACAACTCTTCCCGCAAATAAAAAAAGACCTCGTATGTTTATATCGACTGAGAAATAAAAAAAGTTATGGCTCTTGGATGTGATCGGGAAAGGATTAATGCCTGCAGCCCTCCCACCACTAGGGGCACCATACTGTGGCATTCTTGTGATGAATGAATAAACAGTATGCATTAAGCTCCAGAGCTCCCCCTAGTGGTGGCGCCAGGTAGCACACAATAATTTCTGTAAATGCTGCATATTTTGCTTGTGGATATGTCACAGGTGTAAATTTCTACGCAGGTACAGATATGACGAGCAGCGATAACGACTCATTGTCAGAGATCGAAGAATTAAAACAGTGTTTGGAGGAGAAGACGCAGGAGGCGGACGAGACCGTGGAGAAATACTGCAATCTGATGATCAAGACTCACAAGCTGGAGGACTCCAATGAAACGCTGCAGAGGCAGGTGGATGTGCTGAGGTCCCGGCTGAAGGAGCTGGAGGCCAAGAAGGAAGTGCTGGAATCTCAGGGATCGCACTCGGAAGGGGCGAAGAATAGAAGGAAGAGCAGCAGAGCCACACAAGGAAAGCAGACGGGCAAGAGGCGGAGGGACTCCGAAAACACCGGCCCAAACCCATCAACTCCCCAAGCCGCCACCAAAAGGGTAAAGAAAACTGGAGGTCAGACAGTAGAAGAAGAGTTTCAGCCTGAGGGGCTCCCTGAGGTGGTGAAAAAAGGTATAACCCCCATCATTGTAATGTATGTACACAGTGACTGCACCAGCAGAATAGTGAGTGCAGCTCTGAAGTATAATACAGGATGTAACTCAGGATCAGTACAGGGCCAATAATGTAATGTATGTACACAGTGACTTCACCAGTAGAATAGTGAGTGCAGCTCTGAAGTATAATACAGGATGTAACTCAGGATCAGTAATGTAATGTATGTACACAGTGACTGCACCAGCAGAATAGTGAGTGCAGCTCTGGAGTATAATACAGGATGTAACTCAGGATCAGTACAGGATCAGTAATGTAATGTATGTACACAGTGACTGCACCAGCAGAATAGTGAGTGCAGCTCTGGAGTATAATACAGGATGTAGCTCAGGATCAGTAGAGGATCAGTAATGTAATGTATGTACACAGTGACTCCACCAGCAGAGTAGTGAGTGCAGCTCTGGAGTATAATACAGGATGTAACTCAGGATCAGTAATGTTATGTATGTACACAGTGACTGCACCAGCAGAATAGTGAGTGCAGCTCTGAAGTATAATACAGGATGTAACTCAGGATCAGTACAGGATCAGTAATGTAATGTATGTACACAGTGACTCCACCAGCAGAGTAGTGAGTGCAGCTCTGGAGTATAATACAGGATGTAACTCAGGATCAGTAATGTTATGTATGTACACAGTGACTGCACCAGCAGAATAGTGAGTGCAGCTCTGGAGTATAATACAGGATGTAACTCAGGATCAGTACAGGATCAGTAATGTAATGTATGTACACAGTGACTGCACCAGCAGAATAGTGAGTGCAGCTCTGGAGTATAATACAGGATGTAGCTCAGGATCAGTAGAGGATCAGTAATGTAATGTATGTACACAGTGACTGCACCAGCAGAATAGTGAGTGCAGCTCTGGAGTATAATACAGGATGTAACTCAGGATCAGTAATGTTATGTATGTACACAGTGACTGCACCAGCAGAATAGTGAGTGCAGCTCTGAAGTATAATACAGGATGTAACTCAGGATCAGTACAGGGTCAATAATGTAATGTATGTACACAGTGACTTCACCAGTAGAATAGTGAGTGCAGCTCTGAAGTATAATACAGGATGTAACTCAGGATCAGTACAAGATCAGTAATGTAATGTATGTACACAGTGACTGCACCAGCAGAATAGTGAGTGCAGCTCTGGAGTATAATACAGGATGTAACTCAGGATCAGTACAGGATAAGTAATGTAATGTATGTACACAGTGACTGCACCAGCAGAATAGTGAGTGCAGCTCTGGAGTATAATGCAGGATGTAACTCAGGATCAGTAATGTAATGTATGTACACAGTGACTGTACCAGCAGAATAGTGAGTGCAGCTCTGGAGTATAATACAGGATGTAACTCAGGATCAGTAATGTAATGTATGTACACAGTGACTGTATCAGCAGAATAGTGAGTGCAGCTCTGGAGTATAATACAGGATGTAACTCCAAATCAGTACAGGATAAGTAATGTAATGTATGTACACAGTGACTGCACCAGCAGAATAGTGAGTGCAGCTCTGGAGTATAATACAGGATGTAACTCAGGATCAGTACAGGATCAGTAATGTAATGTATGTACACAGTGACTGCACCAGCAGAATAGTGAGTGCAGCTCTGGAGTATAATACAGGATGTAACTCAGGATCAGTACAGGATAAGTAATGTAATGTATGTACACAGTGACTGCACCAGCAGAATAGTGAGCGCAGCTCTGGAGTATAATACAGGATGTAATTCCAAATCAGTACAGGATAAGTAATGTAATGTATGTGCACATTGACTGCACCAGCAGAATAGTGAGTGCAGCTCTGGAGTATAATGCAGGATGTAACTCCGGATCAGTAATGTAATGTATGTACACAGTGACTGTACCAGCAGAATAGTGAGTGCAGCTCTGGAGTATAATACAGGATGTAACTCAGGATCAGTAATGTAATGTATGTACACAGTGACTGTATCAGCAGAATAGTGAGTGCAGCTCTGGAGTATAATACAGGATGTAACTCCAAATCAGTACAGGATAAGTAATGTAATGTATGTACACAGTGACTGCACCAGCAGAATAGTGAGTGCAGCTCTGGAGTATAATACAGGATGTAACTCAGGATCAGTACAGGATCAGTAATGTAATGTATGTACACAGTGACTGCACCAGCAGAATAGTGAGTGCAGCTCTGGGGTATAATACAGGATGTAACTCCGGATCAGTACAGGATCAGTAATGTAATGTATGTACACAGTGACTGCACCAGCAGAATAGTGAGTGCAGCTCTGGGGTATAATACAGGATGTAACTCCGGATCAGTACAAAGTCAGTAATGTAATGTATGTACACTGAATTGTTCATATAAAATGTAAAAAATAAATATAGGCAATACATAGCATACACAGCATGTAATACGTAGCACACAATCTGAAATTTACACTTTGTGTAATATTGTAAGCTTTATGTATGTTTATGTCCTGTAGGATTTTCTGATATCCCATCCGGGAAGCAAAGTCCTTTTGTCCTCCGGAGAACAGCGGTGCCGACAAGGAGGAGCCCCCGTCTTTCCTCGCAGACAGACTCCCCCTCAGTATTGAACGCTCGTTTCGACAATTTAGAGAACATTCCCGACCTGAAGAGTCTGACACCAGGGGGCAGCAAATCCCACCTGGTGAGTCTCGTATAACAGTACCTGTGAAGGACCATGCTGGGAGTAGTAGTTCTACATCTGCAGCTTGCAGACTATTGCAGTGAATATTCCACACTGGGGAGAGCCGGGAATAACTCGCCTTAATTGGTGCAGACGCTGCAGTTTGACACTCGTGGGGTTGGGTTAATGAGGAGCAGTTATGGTTTTTTAATTAGATGGTATTTTTTGTTGCTCTTTTTTTTTTTTTTTCTTAAATGTGTCAGCGAAATTATACCTTCAGAATTAAGACGCTCCCTAGGGACGGGTCCAGCCCATTACACTATTATTAAAGGGGCTGTCTCCTCTCCAAAACCCATTTTTGCAATAGAGCAGGCCCAGTGATTGACAGTGGGGTGTTTTTGTTTTGGACATCCAAACTCCTCCCACTTGGCTATGCAGGGAATGTGGATATCCCCTTTCAACTCTTACTAACTAATCTATATTGATCCTGCAGACAAAAGCTGCAGAGGACAACTCTGCTCCAATGGACGCTCTGTCTCCCCTCCCTGCTTACGTCATGATGAAGAGCCGCGCGTCCGAAAACCTGTGTGACGGCGAACCGGAGCGGGAGCGAACCAGCTCCAAAGTGTCACGTGACGACACTGAGGAAGAAGAGGGGACGTGTCACGTGCAGTGATCCATCCGCAGAGTTTTATCACATGAGATAGAATACTCTCCATCCAGTGTTTTTATATACAGGACTTGACTTTTATAGAACTTTTTAAATTAATATTCTCTAGTAGGAAACAAAGAAACCCCCCCCCCCCCCGAAAAAGTGTTTTCCCAGCGAATATATGAACACAGGAGAATAGAGACGAGGCAGTGGGGCATTATTTTAGTTGATCCGACCTATGGCGATCTGATGGGGTGGGGGGTCACTTACTTCTGTGTATGAATTTGGACAATCCAGTTGCACAATTTTAGATCTTAGGACAACTTTTGTTATAATTGAAAAGTTTTTAGATTATGTAAAAAAAGAAAAAAAAGAAGAACTTTATTCAATGATAGCAAGCAGAGATGTTAGAAACACATGACATTGAAAAAAAAGTTGTATTATAAGTCATCCCCTATTCCCCATCACAATATTACGGTCTGATTGTATGCCAGAAAGTAAATTAACCCCTTAGTCACCCGTACTTGTTTTTATTACTGCACTTGAGGATACCTTCAAGGTTCTAGCAATCTTCCGGAATGACTGAAGTTCACGTCTTTCTCTTGTTGTTTCTCTTTCCTTACTCGAGAGCTTTCTTGCCATTTTCTTTTACTTTTTTTTTTTTTTCCATATGTTTTCCTTTATGGTTTTCCTGCCTTTAACAAACTTCCTAAGAAGGGGTGCAGTTTATAAAACAGTATCACTTTTTTGGGGATTTTCCAAATTTAAATTTCCTTGTAAAAATGAAAAGTTACTGCTAAACTTTTAACCCTTCCAGCATCCAAGCATAATAAATGGAAGTTTGAAAAATGACGTAAAAGTACCATAGTCACGAAAATGTTAATTATTTTTTACTTAGAGCGGCTGTGTGGTGCACGGATATGAACATTCAAAGTTTTGAATATTGCAAATTTTGATACATTTTCATCAAGCTTCCAATATTTTTTTTTTGCCTTTATTCAAATTTACCACTATAAAGTAAAACGTGTATAAAAAAAAAAAAAAAAAAAGATTACAGAATCACTGGGATCTGTTGAAACGTTCCAGAGTTATTATCTAATAAAGTGACACTGGTCAGAATTTAAAAATTGTTCCTGGTCACTAAGGGTTAAACTCTAAAGTGGCTGTCCAATTTTAAATGCTAAAGTTCTATAGTTTAAAAATAAGAATATTACTTTACTCCACCTCCCCAAGTCCAGCAGTGACGTCACAGCATGTAACCGCTGCAGCCCATCACTGGGCTTAGCGGTCTTGCGTCACATACTTTTCAGCATCACTGCTAAACCCAGTGATTGGCTGAAATCCCTTTTAAAGGCGCTGTGTAATGTTTCCATAGATATGACTGATTATTTTTATATCTTTATGTAAAATCATGTTTTGTATTTAAAAAAAAAAATCCTTTTTTATCACTGTGTCTAATATTTCTGAATTTGGCAGTGCTGTATATATTTATATGTTCTCATTGAGTATTTGGTACTAATGTTATTTTTTTATTCTGGGACTGAACCGTGTGATGCTAATTGTGTCCTATATATTGCCTATATAAATTTTATAAAAATGTCTTTCCAAATCAGAATATCCAAGTCCTTTTCAATTCTAGGATATTAATGGCTTATGTAATGATGGTTAGTTTTATATCATTTCCACAAGCAAGACAATGAGTAAAATCATGGCACCTCCTCTTGCTGAATCTCTGCCCACTTAGCATGATTTACAGCTCCTCAGTGTTCTTCCTCCCTGCTGCTGATCTCCACCCACCTAACATTATGGACAGCTCCTCCCTGCTGCTGGATCTCTTCATCTAGCATGATTGACAGCTCCTCAGTGTCCCTTTTCACTGCTGCTGAACTTCTGCCCATCACCTAGCCTTCTTTACAGCTCCTCAGTGTCCCTCCTCCCTGCTGAGGAATCACTTTTCATTTTGCCATATTAACAGCTTCTCAGTGTCCCTCCTCCCTGCTGCTGGATCTCCTCTCACCTACCAATCTTGACATCTCCTCAGTGCCTCTCCTCCCTGCTGCTAGATCTCTTCTCACTTACCAATCTTGACAGCTCCTCAGTGTCCCTCCTCCCTGCGGAGGAATCTCTTTTCATTTTGCCGGATTAACAGCTCCTCAGTGTCCCTCTTCCCTGCTGACTAATCTCTTTTCATCTAGCGTGATTGACAGCTCCTCAGTGTCCCTCCTTGCTGCGGAGGAATCTCTTTTCATTTTGCTGGATTAACAGCTCCTCAGTGTCCCTTCTCCCTTCTGACTAATTTATTTTCATCTAGCCTGATTGACAGCTCCTCAGTGTTCCTCCTCCCTGCTGCTGGATCTCCTCTCACCTACCAATCTTGACAGCTCCTCAGTGTCCCTCCTCCCTGCGGAGGAATCTCTTTTCATTTTGCCGGATTAACAGCTCCTCAGTGTCCCTCTTCCCTGCTGACTAATTTCTTTTCATCTAGCCTGATTGACAGCTCCTCAGTGTCCCTCCTCCCTGCTGCTGGATCTCCTCTCACCTACCAATATTGACAGCTTCTCAGTGTCCCTTCTACCTGCTGAGGGATTGCCGGATTGACAGCTCCTCACTGCTCAGTACAAGCGTCTTATGATTAGTAGGCCCTGCAGAACAATGACCCCACACCGGACGTGTGCCTGGAATGACAGCAGGTCGCAGGGCTCTGGTCCATTGGCCGCAGCTGACCATTATGGCTGCTGGACCAGGGTGTGCTAAATCTTTTTGATCAACTCTAATTATAATAGTTTATTTTTAATCAAGATTATTTACTTTATTTTGGTTTGCAATAAAAATAGTTTCAAAAGTATTCACACCCTTTAGCATAGAAAAAAAAAATATGGTGGGTTTTAAACATTTTTCAGCACGTTATAAAATATGTGAAAAGGTTCACTTTAAGAAAAGATTTAGCTTTCCGCCTCTCCCCAATTAATTCAGAAGATAAATAGCGGAGGCCCCCATGTCTGGAACTATTGGCTAAGGTGTTTATTGAGATTTCCTCGGGAGGGAGGATTTCCGGGGCCATGTTGTGTCCCGTCGTAGCTGATAGAAACGTCTGACTTCACGCTCCTTTCTAGTTCATCTCGGAGTTCCTGCACCAGGACTTTCTTCTTCACCTGCAAGAAAATAAAGGTAATGAAAAGGGGCGAGGTCTACACGGTGAAATACCCGTGAGTCCTGGGAAGATTACATTGGCATCTGCCTGTAAATAAGACGTCTCCACTCCCCTGATGCGCGTTTGTGATCCCTTATAACAATGATGCAGCATGGTACTTGTACTGCTCTTACAGGGGTTGTCCACCTTCTGGGGCTTTTTTCAGCAGCAGAAGGGAAGGAAGGGAGACACAGATCCATTACTAGTGGGTAGGTGGAGCCCCACAGGATAGTTCACCTCAGATTAGAAAAAAGTGACGACCGACCCCTCCAGCTTAGGCTCCTCCTACTCCCATGTCCTTCAGTCTAAAATTTGAGGTCGCAGAGGATAGTCGCTGCCTTTGCAGCTCCTCAGAAAAAAAAATTATTTTATCATTTCCGGAGACCTGGACCCCCCGTGGTCTAGAGGTCTCAGGGGGTCTCGGCGCTGCTGGGACCCCTGACCCTCCCCTGGCAGATCTGCGTACCCCCTAAGGAGGTCCCCACAGAAGCCTGCCGGCCCCTGGGGATACAGGGCGCTCCCTGGCGGAGACGCACACCGCTTCTGTGGGGTCCCTGCGCTCTCCACCGTGGGGGGGGAGCAAAGGGCCACGGCGCCACACATCCCTGGGGGTCCCTGTGGCGCTCAGCTGGGTAAGTGCTCTCAAGGTCTGAGTGCTTCAGCGGCTGCGGCGGCAGACGCTGTTACTGTTACAAGTCGTGACTGCTGTTTTGTCCTTGCAGGAAGGATATCACCGCTGCATACAGCGTTTGTGTAACTCTGCTAGCAGGGGAGCAGGGCCAGAGGAGCCGCGGGCTCCGTTAGTATGCGGGGGGCGTGGCTTCGTGCCTCTCTGCTGCCTGTCATCTTAGCCTCAGGCAGGAAGCGCCCGTAAAGCACGCGCTGGAGCCTACCCAGCCCCTTCTTCCGGGTCCTTCTGCCGGCGTCCATTACCTCGTGCAGCGCCTCCTGCTCCCCGCTCTCTACACCAGCAGACACCGGGAAGAGCAGTCACCGTGGCCAGCTGGTGAGTCACTTCTGCCTTTTAAGGCAGAAGATTCCTTTTTCTCACTATTGCAGCGCAGAGCACCTTACTGCTGGCCTGTTAAGGCACAGGGTGTGCTATATCCGGCGCTGCTACCTCCCCGCTGAGGAGGCTCTGGGACTCGCACTCCTCTGTCCTTTTAAGGCAAAGGTGTATTGCGTGGTCAGCAGCATTAACCCCTTCTGATCGGGGTCTGGCCTCATCAGGGCAGTTAACCCTTTCTGGATGTGCATGCTTCTGGGATCAGAGGGTGCATCACCCTAGTCTGTTAGGTTAACTTTTGCTCTGCAGGCAGCTGGGGTAGCTCTTCTCCCTCTAAGGAGGAGCTTTAACCCTTCAGTGCTTGGTGATTTTTTGTGTAGGAACAGGCTGTGGTAGCGGAATCACACATCCTCGGTTACTGTACCCATTGTAAGGGGTTATTACCGCCTAATCCGCGACGCTCGCAACTGTGTGGGGGCATGTCGGATCAGGGACCAGGGGGCGCGGACCTCTCTCCCGGTCCGCTTCAGGATCGGTCACGCGTATCTGATACGCCGGAGTCTTCGACGGCGTCAGGTTCGACACTGGTCGGGGGTCTCAGTGATGTTAAAATGGAGGCTCTCACACGCTCCATTGACAGTCTGTCTGACCTCCTGGGTCATTGGGTATCAGCTATGTCCCCACCGACGTCACGAGGCAAGAAGCGCCACAGGCCTGTGGTGGCTCTGTCTCCGCGCAGTGCGCCGGAGGCTTCGGAATCACTGACAGACTCTGCTGGTGAGATCTCCGATTCTGATGAAGAGGATCGGCAGGGTCGCTCTGCTTCGCTTTCGGGCCGCGTGGACGCTTTTATTGGGGCTATGCGGGAAGCGTTACAGCTGCCTGAAGAGTTGACGAGGCGCCCTGGCAAGTCGGCCCGGCTGTATCAGGAGTCGCGTCGGGCTCGTTCGACGCTGCCGGCGCACGATGAACTTAACGAGGCGGTGGAGAAGGAACGCCTCTGTCCGGATAAACGCTTCCAGGGGATCGGTTTTTTGATGCCCTGTATCCCTGCTCCACGGAGACTATCGCTAATTGGGTCCCCTCTCCTGAAGTGGACGTGCCATTGTCTCAGCTGAGCAAATCTTCTTTGCTTCCTGTTAAAGGGAAGGCGAGTCTACAGGAACCGCTGGACAGAAGGACGGAGTTAGCGGCGAAGTCCATCTACGAGGCCGCGCGTCATGGATTCCGAGCGGCCTTGGGGGCCATGTGGGCTGGTGAGGCTTCTCTGCGGTGGTTGGATCAGCTGCGGACGGCGTGGCAAGATGGGACTCCGCTGTCTGAGGTGGAAAGGCTCTTCCAGCTGTTGGAAGAGGCGGCCCGATATGGCAGGGACGCAGTGCTGGATACTACTTCGGTTCTGTCCAGGGCTCAATCCTCGGCCGTCACAGTCAGGAGAGCACTGTGGCTTAAACATTGGACTGGAGACGCGGTATCCAAACAAGGTTTGCTGAGTCTGGCGTACAAGGGCGGTCAGCTTTTTGGTTCGGACCTCACGGAGCTGATTGCTAAGGCCAAGGATAAGGCTTTGCCGCAGCGGAAAGCAGCGGCTTCTACATCTGGCAAGTCAAGTGCCGGTATTGGTCGTCGGACAAACGGGAAGTTGACAAAAAGCCCGCTAAGGCGGACTGATGCCAGGAACCCACTCGAGGGCTCTCGGGTGGGAGGTCATCTGCTACAATTCGGGTCGATTTGGGCGTCCCACGTATCGGACGCCTGGGTGACGCGGGTTATGTCGGCAGGCTATTTCATAGAGTTTCATTCTCGACCCCCGGACAGGTTTCGTCAGTCACGCATCCCGTCCGAGCCCAAGCTGGCTGCCGCAGTGCTGCGGGAGGTCGACTCTCTTCTGCAGCAGGGTGTGGTGGTTCCGGTTCCGCCGGAGGACCGGGGAAGGGGGTTTTACTCCAACCTTTTTTGTGGTCCCCAAAAAGGAGGACAAGTTTCGCCCCATTCTGGACCTCAAAGAGTTGAATGTTCATGTCCGGACCCGGAAATTCCGTATGGAGTCTCTTCGCTCTGTCATGGCGGCCCTGTCGCAGTACGATTTCTTGGTGTCGATCGACATCCGCGACGCCTATTTGCATGTCCCTATCGGCAGAGCTCACCAGTGCTTCCTGCGTTTCGCCATAGGTCAGGCCCATTACCAGTTTGTGGCCCTACCATTCGGGTTGGCCTCGGCGCCCAGGGTTTTTACAAAGATTCTGGCGCCGCTCATGGCGCTCCTTCGAAGGCAAGGGGTTACGATTCTCCCCTACCTGGACGACCTGTTAATTGTGTCGCCCACAGCGGAGGAGGCGGTGACAGCTCACAATCTCTCCCTTCAGCACCTGGAGGACTTCGGGTGGCTGGTCAATTGGAAGAAGTCGTCATTGGAGCCATCGCAGTCAATCCTGTTCTTGGGGATGCATTTCGACACGGTACGGGCAGTGGTGTCCCTGCCTCCGGACAAACAAGCGAACCTTCGTCATCATGTCCAGGCTATGAGGTCGGCGATCGCGATGTCCCTTCGGAAGTGTATGCGCCTTCTGGGTCTGATGGTGGCGGCAATGGAAGCGGTACCGTTTGCACAATTTCATTCCCGGGGTCTCCAAGATCTTATTCTGACCCGTTGGGATCGATCGCCGGCTTTGCTGGATCGCTGTGTCGGTATCTCCCGCAGGGTGCGAGAGTCTCTTGGATGGTGGTTATGTCCGGAGGCTTTATCCCTGGGGAAATCCTTCCTCCTCCCACGGTGGTCGGTCATTACCACCAATGCCAGCCTGACTGGCTGGGGGGGGGGGTTTGGAACGATCTCTGGGTTCAGGAGGTCTGGTCATCAGAGGAGTCGTCTCTGCCGATCAACATCCTGGAGTTGAGAGCAATATTTCTCTGCCTCCGACATTGGACGGTCCCTTTGAGCGGTCTGCCGGTCTGGATTCAGACGGACAATGCGACAGCTGTCGCGTATATCAACCATCAGGGCGGGACGAGGAGTTCCAGACTCATGATGGAGGTCTCTCGGATCCTGGTATGGGCCGAGTCCAGGGTTCCAGCCATCTCCGCGATTCA
The DNA here is from genome assembly GCF_046119375.1 of Phyllobates terribilis. NCBI lineage: Eukaryota > Metazoa > Chordata > Amphibia > Anura > Dendrobatidae > Phyllobates > Phyllobates terribilis. Next base: position 702,612,092 of record NW_027362763.1, on the reverse strand, counting down.
CATCCCAGGAGTGCTGAATATCACGGCGGACTTCCTCAGTCGCGAGCAGGTGGATGCCGGAAGTTTCATCCGAAGCTTCAACCGGAAGTTTTTGCACTGCTGTGCTCCCGTTGGGGGACTCCCCAAGTGGACTTGATGGCATCCAGGCTGAACGCCAGGATTCAGACGTTCATGTCCAGGTACAGGGACCCGGAGGCTGTGGCGGTAGATGCTCTAGTGGCCCCGTGGGACCAGTTCGAGCTGATCTACGTGTTTCTGCCAGTATCCTTACATCCTCTGGTGATCCGGCGGATCAAACTTGAACGAATTTCGGCGATTTTGGTGGCGCCGGATTGGCCGCGGAGGGCGTGGTATTCAACGCTGGTGTCTCTTCTGGCGGCGCCTCCGTTTCCACTGCCTCTTCGCCCGGACCTGTTAACCCAAGGGCCCATTCGCCATCCGGACCTGAAGTCACTTCGTTTGACGGCGTGGCACTTGAGACCGAGATCTTGACCCGTCGTGGGTTTTCGGCCGAGGTCATTGCCACCTTGCGGGCGGCCAGAGGTCCAGCTACGACTAGGATTTATCACAGAACTTGGGGGGTCTTCTATTCATGGTGTTCTGGATCGTCAAGGAACCCGAGGGTTTTTTCCATTCCCAACTTCTTGGCTTTTCTGCAATGTGGTTTGGCCAAGGGTCTGGCGGTTGGTACCTTGCGGGGTCAGGTATCTGCACTATCCGTGCTTTTTCGGAAAGCTATTGCCTCGCGCAGGGATGTGCGTTCATTTTTTCGCGGGGTGGCACGTCAGTTTCCGCCTCGGAAGGCGTTTGTGGCTCCTTGGCAGCTCAATCTAGTCTTGGAGGCTCTTCAGCATGGGCCGTTTGAGCCTATGGATTCAGCTACGCTTTACTTGCTTTCTTGGAAGGTGGCCTTCCTGGTGGCGGTCACCTCTTTGAGAAGAGTTTCTGAGTTGGCGGCACTGTCTTGCTCGCCCCCTTTTCTGGAGTTCCACTCGGATCGCGTGGTGCTTCGTACCCGTTGCGATTTTCTGCCTAAAGTGGTGTCGCGTTTCCACGTCAATCAGGACATCGTGTTGCCCTCCCTCTGTCCTAATCCGAAGAGTCCAAAGGAGCGAGCCTTGCACTCGTTGGATTTGGTGCAGGCATTGAAGTTCTATCTTACAATCACGCAAGGGTTTCGGAAGTCGGACTCTTTTTGTGATTCCTGCTGGTCGTCGGCGTGGTCAGCGGGCTTCCAAGGACACTATAGCTCGGTGGATACGTTCGGCTATCCTGGAGGCGTACCGGCTCAAGGGTGAGCCTTGTTCGGTTAAGGTTCGAGCTCATTCCACGAGAGCTGTTGGTTCGTCGTGGGCTTTTCGTCAGGGGGCCTCGGCAGCACAGCTCTGCCGGGCGGCTACCTGGCACTCTGTTCACACTTTTACTAAATTTTATAAAGTGGATGTGAGTGCTTCCGCCGATGCGGCCTTGGGACGCAGGGTCCTGCAGGCGGCGGTGGTTTAGGTTATCTCTTTATCTAGTTTTGGCGCTTGTTGCGCGCTTGCCTAAGTTGTTGGGGTGTTGGCGATTCTGCCACTGTTTCCCACCCTTGAGTTCTGGACTGCTTTGGGACGTCCCACTAGTAATGGATCTGTGTCTCCCTTCCTTCCCTTCTGCTGCTGAAAGACGGATTTTGGCAAGTCCTTACCTGTAAAATCCTTTTCAAGGAAGGAAGGAAGGGAGACACAGCACCCTCCCATGGCAGAAGTGCATTATTGTTTTCTAGATGCGGCGCGACTCCTCTCTGATGGCGGTCATCGGGACTGGGGTCGGCACGCTAAGGCTCTGTTCCAGCATTGCCAGCTCATCGCAGGTGTCAGGTCCAGTGAGTAGTGCCTGGGACTGTGTGTTCTTTCTGTTATATGCATAACCTGTTCTCTCGCATTTCTGAATTTTCGGAAGGGGTTGTGTTGTTCCGCTGGTGTTGTCTGCTCTTCCTTAGCTTGTGTACGGACTGAAGGACATGGGAGTAGGAGGAGCCTAAGCTGGAGGGGCCGGTTGTCACTTTTTCTAAATCTGAGGTGAACCATCCTGTGGGGCTCCGCCTACCCACTAGTAATGGATCTGTCTCCCTTCCTTCCTTCGCTGAAAAGGATTTTACAGGTAAGGTCTTACCAAAATCCGTCTTTTTCCAATTAATTGCATGAAATTTGGGCTAAAAATAATTTTTAGAATTGGATTTTATTAAAAATTTTGCACCATTTGCCTTCTATGGCTCGCTGTCGAATTGCTTAACTGAGAATCCGTCAATGAGCTCACTCATCTGACATTTTGTGAGCTAATTCATGACCACAGACCACATGAAATTTAAATGTGCTCTACTGTCTACTGATGGCCGCCGAATGAGTTAACTGAGGATCCATCAGTGAGTTCACTCCTCTGTCTTTTTCTGAGCTTATTCATAACCACAGACTACTTCAAACTTAAATGTGCTGCACTGTCTATTGCTGGCCGCAGAACGAGTTAACTGAGAATCAGTGAGCTTTCATCTGTCTTTCTGAGCTAATTCATGACTACGGACCACCATCAAACTTAAATATCCTGCACTGTGTATAGCTTGCTGCCAAATGAGTTAACTGAGAATCTGTCAGTGAACTCATCCATCTTTTTCTGAGCTGATTCACGACACAGACTGACTTAACTGAGAATTTGTCAGTGAGCTCACTCATCTGTCTTTTTTTTTCCTGAGGTAATTCATGACCACAGACTACATCAAACTTAAATGTGCTCCACTGTCTATTGCTGGCCACAGAATGAGTTAACTGAAAATCTATCAGTGAGCTCAATCATCTGTCTTTCTGAGCTGATTCATGACCACAGACCACATCAAGCTTATATTTACTGCACTATCTATTGCCGGCCACATAATGAGTTAATTGAGAATCCATCAGTGAGCTCACTCATCTGTCTTTTTCTGAGCCCCACTGAGCTAATTCATGACCAAGGAGCCTGTAAAACAAAATTTTTTAATGAAGCCCAATTTCCAAAATGACTTTTAGCCCCAAATACATGCATAAAAATTTTTGGACAACCCTTTTGTTTATGCTGTCCCACTGTTCCTCCTGGAAATGTATGATACTCTTCCCCATGTCAGTGGTGGCATGCGCCTACACACTCTAACATCAGTGCCGACGGTGTCAGACTGGTCTGGAAATGACAGGGAAATGGTATTTAACACTGCTTGAAATATTGCAAACATTTTGCATTTTTTTTCTGCAGAAAAATGTTGCGGCTTTTGGTATTTTTATACAAATCCCAGCCAGATCTGCCAACATTTTAAAATGTGGACAAACCTCTGACAGGGCCTGGCCATGTACATATAACAAAATTGTCATAATTTTACTATAATTAATCACTATGTTGAAATGTGGCCTTGTATTAATTCATTTCCAGGAAGAACAACAGAGGAACGGTCATATGATTTGCCATTAGAGGGAGAATATAATAACTGACCAAAGATGACCTAACAGAAGAGCTGACAGATCAGCTTTAAGTGTTAATTCACAGTAATGCTGACTTATCGGCCCAATTATTGGGCATCCTGGGCTCTCGGATGACGCACCCCACAGCACCTCCCCTCTCCACAGTAAGGAAGGTTTTATGAACTACTAAAGTGTTTTCAGCAAATAAATCTCAGGGCTACAGATCTGAGCGCATTATACAAGCATAGTTATCCTCATTAGCCAAAGCCAACACTGAGCTCCAGAAAGGACGGATCAGACGAATCTTCCCAGGGGAGGAGTCCTGAGGAGATAATTTGCATATTCCCACTGCATTTTGGGGTAAGTGAAGAGTCTCCGCGAGCTCAAAGAACACTGGATTTTGGCTGTTGGAGCTGAAAAGAGGACATCGGTAAACCAGGGGAGGCTTTGAGGCTTTTTTTTGAAGCTTTTTTCACTGTTTTCAGAACATTAACAGTAAGAACATGGAAGAGTCCAGGAGCCATTTGGTGAGCTGCATATCCTGCTACATGTTCACAGACTTGCCAGTGGAAAAGCCAAACTTCACATGCCAGAAATGCAAGCTTGTGTCCCTGTTGGAGGAAAAGTTGCGAAATCTAGAAGAGAGGTTAACTACCTTGAAAATCATTAAGGAAGGTGAAGAGTTCTTAGACAGAGCAGAATTATCTCTTCATGATTCAGAAAGAGAAGAAATTCGAACTGCACCTGACGAAACAGAGGAATGGAAGCATGTGACCCACAGAAGCAGGAGGATCGAGAGGCAGTCAGCACCCATACTGCTCAGGAACCAGTACCAGGCTCTCACGCAGGAGAACCATGAAGAAATACAGCAATATAAGACTTTGCCAGCAATGAATAACCTTGTAAGCCCTCAGAATCCTCCTGGATGGAGAAAGAAGAATGTTGTGAAGAAAAAACAGAGAGTGGTGGTCATGGGGGATTCCCTGTTAAGAGGAACAGAGGCCGCTATCTGCAGACCAGACATAACCTCAAGAGAAACGTGCTGTCTTCCAGGAGCAAAAATTAAAGATGTGTCTGACAGGATATCAAGACTCTTCAGACCTACAGATCACTACCCATTCCTGCTAATACATGTGGGGACAAATGACACCGCAAGAAAGGACCTGGAAACCATCTGCAGTGACTTTGAAGACTTAGGCAAGAAAGTGAAAGAATTGGGAGCGCAGGTGGTCTTCTCATCCATCCTCCCAGTGGATGGCCATGGAACAATGAGGTGGAATAAGATTCTACAGGTGAACAACTGGCTACGTCGATGGTGCCGTCAACAAGGATTTGGATTTCTGGATCACGGAATGAATTACCTATACGATGGACTACTTGCTAGAGATGGGGTGCACCTTACGAAGACTGGAAAACATGTATTTGGAAGTCGCCTTGCTACACTCATCAGAAGAGCTTTAAACTAGAACAATGTGGGAAGGGAAGCAAAAGGCCAGAAAAAGCCATACAGCTGACAAATACTATTGAGATCTCTGCAACTGGAAGTGGAAAGGAAGAACAAAGACAAAACAATTTAAATAATAAAAATATGGGAGGAAGAGAAACCAATCACAAACTAAAATGTTTTTATACAAATGCACAAAGCATGGGCAACAAACAAGGAGAATTGGAACTACTAATGCAGGAAAAGGAATATGATGTCATTGGAATCACTGAAACTTGGTGGGACGATACACATGATTGGAATAAAAGGCTAAAAGGATACAACTTATTTGCAAGAAACAGACTTGATAAACGAGGAGGAGGTGTCGCATTATATGTTAGAAAAGCGTATATCTGCACAGAGATTGAAGCTTCAGAGACTGGGAGTTCTGTGGAAACTGTTTGGGTGAGAATACAAGGAGAGAACAGCGGAAAGGACACCATTGTAGGCATTTACTACAGGCCACCTGGGCAAGCTGAAGATATGGATGAACTCTTTATGTATCAAATGACCAAGTTCTCCAAAAAATATGACGTAGTGGTCATGGGAGATTTCAACTATCCAGACATTTGTTGGGAATCTCTCTCAAGTAAAACTAACAGGTCAAGCAAATTCTTATCCTCTCTTGCTGACAACTTTATCTTCCAAAAGGTAGGGGAGAAAACAAGGGGATCTGCTACTTTGGATCTAATCCTTATAAACAGGGAGGAAATGGTTGAGGAGGTAAAGGTGGCTGGGACCCTAGGAGGCAGCGATCATGCTATTATAGAATTTTGGATAACTAGAGGAGGAAGACATGTGAAGACTCAAACTTCAAGGTTAGATTTTAGAAAGGCAGATTTTAAGAGACTCAGAAAGAGAATAGGAGGGATCCAATGGCTGAATGTCCTTAAGGACAAAAATGTCCAGGAAGGATGGGAAATTTTTAAAAATGAGATTCTCAAAGCACAATCGTTAACAATCCCGAAAAGTAGGAAGAATGGGAAGCATTTAAGGAAACCAGGATGGATGAACACAGAACTTAAACACATGCTAAAAAGAAAGAAAGAAATGTTTATCAAATGGAAAGAGGGAGGCATATCTAAAGAAGATTATAATGCAGTCTGCAGATCCTGCAGGGCACGTATCAGGATAGCTAAAGCTGACAATGAATTAAGGCTTGCAAGAGATGTCAAAAGCAATAAAAAAGGATTTTGGGGGTATGTCAAAAGTAAAAGAAAAGTCAAAGATGCTATAGGATTTTTACAGGATGAAAATGGAGAAATGGTAAGAGAGGATGTTGAGAAGGCCGAACTTTTTAATTCCTATTTTGCATCTGTTTTCTCTCAGAAAAAAAATGTAACATCAACTGATCTTCACTGTCCTTTTAAAGGAATAGAGGAATCCAAGTTATCTGTAAACAGAAAGATTGTGAGGGAATATTTAGCTAACATAAATGAGTTCAAGTCTCCAGGTCCAGATGAATTACACCCCAGAGTACTGAAGGAGATTGTAGAAGAAATTTTAGAACCACTCTCCATAATCTTTGAAAATTCTTGGAGAACAGGAGAAGTCCCAGAAGACTGGAGAAGAGCAAATGTTGTTCCTATCTTCAAAAAGGGGAAGAAGGTGGACCCAGGGAACTATAGGCCGGTGAGTCTGACTTCTATACCAGGAAAGATCTTTGAACAAATTATTAAACAACATGTATGTAAGTACATGGATAAGAATGAAGTGATTAACCAGAGTCAGCATGGGTTTGTAACTAACAAGTCATGTCAGACTAACTTAATTTCCTTCTATGACAGAATCACTGACTGGGTGGATCAGGGAAATGCTGTAGATATAGTATATCTTGACTTCAGCAAAGCATTTGACAAAGTATCTCACACCATCCTTATTGAAAAAATGACCAAGTATGCAATGGACCAGGCAACTGTTAGGTGGATTCATAACTGGCTTAGTGATCGGACTCAAAGGGTGGTTGTAAATGGTTTCACATCCAGCTGGATGAATGTCTCAAGTGGGGTACCGCAGGGCTCCGTCCTGGGACCTGTATTGTTCAACATCTTTATCAATGATTTAGATGAAGGAATTGAGGGTAAACTGATTAAATTTGCTGATGACACAAAGCTAGGAGGGATAGCTAATACTAGAGAAGAGAGAGAGAGGATTCAAAAAGACCTAAATAAACTGGAGCAGTGGGCAGCAACCAACAGAATGGTTTTTAACAGGGAAAAATGCAAAGTACTACATCTGGGCAATAAAAATGAAAAAAGCATATACAGAATGGGAGGAATAGAGCTAAGCAACAGTACATGTGAAAAAGACTTAGGTATACTAATAGATCATAGACTGAACATGAGTCAACAGTGTGATGCAGCAGCAAAAAAGGCAAATACAATTCTGGGATGTATTAACAGAAGCATACAGTCTAGATCGCGTGAAGTCATTATCGGTCTTTACTCCTCTTTGGTCAGACCTCATCTGGAATACTGTGTACAGTTTTGGGCACCACATTTTAAAAAAGACATTGACAAACTGGAGCAAGTTCAGAGAAGAGCGACCAGAATGGTGACTGGTCTGCAAACCATGTCCTATGAGGAACGGTTGCAGGATTTGGGAATGTTTAGCTTGCAAAAAAGAAGACTGAGAGGAGACTTAATAGCTGTCTACAAATATGTCAAGGGCTGTCACATTGTAGAAGGATCATCTTTATTCTCATTTGCACAAGGAAAGACTAGAAGCAATGGGATGAAACTAAATGGGAGGAGACACAGATTAGATATTAGAAAAAACTTTTTGACAGTTAGGGTGATTAATGAGTGGAACAGGCTGCCACGAGAGGTGGTGAGTTCCCCTTCAATGGACGTCTTCAAACAGAGGCTGGACAGACATCTGTCTGAGATGATTTAGTGAATCTTGCTTTGAGCAGGGGGTTGGACCAGATGACCCAGGAGGTCCCTTCCAACTCTACCATTCTATGATTCTATGAGTTTTGTTAAAACCAAACGGGAAAATAGTAAGAAATTCGCAATATTTGGATTTAAATATTTTAAGTAGAACTTTGTGTGGGAGTCATGCCATGTAGACACACAGCAGCAGGATTTTATATTAATTTTAACCCCTAGAAGGCAGTGAGCTTGATGCTTACAAAGTCTCTCTAAGCGGTAACAGGGTTGAATGTTGTAAAGCTTGTTTAATGCAACACTTCTCTCATTCTTGTGATATTCTGCTGGCAAGCACTTCAGCAACACTTCCTTCACTCAATCTTTTTCACAGCGCTACGCAGCAAACACCCACATTACTAGTCACAGCCCCTTTTTAGGGTCAGCAGCACCCTGCAGTAGCTCAGCTGGCAACTAGCCCACTTGCAGTCTACTCACTCAGTTACTGAGTCATAGTTTCTCACTCAGACACTTGTATCTGTTTGTGTCTGATGAGGTAATACTCTTCAGTCTCAGACTTCAGACACTTTTTTTTGTGTGGCAAACCTCACAATTAGGAATCTGCTTTTATGCTTCCCTCTGATGTATCTAATCTTTGCTCATATGGAGGCTAACTTTACCCACTTCTCAGTCACTGGAGTCAGCCTCTTTGTTCCCATCCGTAGCGGCAATCCTCACTCTTTCTCTGTAATGGTGGCCCTCTATCCAGGAAGGCTAATCTCTCCCTCCTGGGGAAGACTGCAACCACTGCCATACAGGATGGAGTTTCTTACTTGCTCCTCTGTAGCCATAAGTAGTTCCCTGAGATATTACACTAATGGGCAAGTATTAATCACCCCATTAATTTATACCTTACTATCTAGATTAGTTGTCCCTAAAAGCTTCTGTCTACTTCACCTTTCCAAGCTCAAGCAATGCATAACAGTCAGTAAACCACAAGGGGGCATGAGCAGACATGTCAATATTAACTGTACACTCCACATTTTACAAAGCAGCTCAGTTTGTTGACTCTTTATGCTCTGTATTCATCTCTTCAGACACAGTCCTGAACAGTTCAACAAGTAGCAATAACAACAGTCTGATATTTGTTAGTGGGCAACCACCCCCTTTTTTAACCCTCTTGCAGGACAGATTTCCAAATCTAGAATCTCCCCATGGATCCAGGACTTGAATATGGTAAACCAACGAAGATTTGTAGAACATGAGTGGTTTAGCATTGCGATGGTATTGCTAAGCTTGGTATGTTAGAACCACAGTAGGTCCAGATATTGTTACTGTGACCTAAATTTGGTTTAGTAGAACTATCGGAGGTACAGGTGATCTATATTTGGTTTATTCGGGTATTGTGCACAGTTTGGCGATATTACTGTTTATCTTCCTGAAATAATACATTTCCAGTAAATTCCAAATTGTGAGAATTTCCAGTAAACAATGATTTTACCTTTCCGCAGTAAACTTACCACCCTGACACCTGGAGAATGAGGAATTTCTGCCCTTTCCTCCATAACCAGTAAATAATTGCATCAGTACCCTCGCCATCGGCAATTTGTAGCCGCTGCTCGTAGAGGGTCATATGTTCACATTATCTGTGCAGGAGAACTGAACCCTGAGGATATGGCAGGCGAGCCCACCGCTCTGCATAATTCATCAGCTCACGTTTGGCAAGTCTGCATTTTTTTTAACAATTTATTTATTTAATTTTACAATGTGTCCACGGAGCAGTTTTCGCGGACAATGCGCAGTCTGAGAGCGACTAATCATGTTTTAGAGCAGCGGGCTCAAACCATGGGGTCTCCAGGTTTAGTAGAAATACAACTCTGAGCGTCCTGTAACAGTCTGCTGCCCGAGAGGCATCAAAACACTGCAGGCAGCACAACCACAAAGACTCAGTATGTACAGAGCAAACTGTGGGAGAAGTTCTTCACCTGGTTTTGGCTCCCACTCCTGAGAAAAAATACTGACCGAATACTGACCAAATACTGATAGTGGGGCCGTGGCCTTAGAAGTATGCTTTACAGCAGCCATGTGGACCATAAGAATCTATAGATCAGAGATGTTCATTGACTTTTATGGGAGAATTGTGCCATGCTCTGTGATCTGTGCAAATGTCACAGTACTGGAGGAGGAGGAGGTGAGCTGTGACATAATCTATTGTTAATGGTGGATCCTGTGTTATCTACTGTATATAGAGATGTTATCAGTCATTGTACAGGAGGAGGCGGCGAGCTGTTCCATTACCTATTGTGAATGGTGGATCCAGTGTTATCTACTGTATATAGAGATGTTATCAGTTATTGTACAGGAGGAGGTGAGCTGTGACATCACCTAGTGTGAATGGTGGATCTTGTGTAATCTACTGTATATAGAGATGTTATCAGTCATTGTACAGGAGGAGGCGGCGAGCTGTGCCATTACCTATTGTGAATGGTGGATCCAGTGTTATCTACTGTATATAGAGATGTTATCAGTCATTGTACAGGAGGAGGAGATGAGCTGTGACATCGCCTATTGTGAATGGTGGATCCTGTGTTATCTACTGTATATACAGTCATGGCCAAAAGTTTTGAGAATGACACCAAAATTATATTTTCACATGATCTGCTGGCCTCTGGTTTTTATTAGTGTTTGTCTGATGTTTATATCACATACAGAAATATAATTGCAATCATATTATGAGTACCAATAGGTTATACTGACCGTTGGAATGAGTTAATGCAGCAAGTCAATATTTGCAGTGTTGCCCCTTCTTCTTCAAGACCTCTGTAATTCTCCCTGGCATGCTCTCAATCAACTTTTGGACCAAATCCTGACTGATAGCAGTCCATTCTTGCATAATCAATGCTTGCATTTTGCCAGAATTTGTTGGTTTTTGTTTGTCCACCCGTCTCTTGATGATTGACCACAAGTTCTCAATGGGATTAAGATCTGGGGAGTTTCCAGGCCATGGACCCAAAATCTCTATGTTTTGTTCCATGAGCCATTTAGTTATCACCTTTGCTTTATGGCAAGGTGCTCCATCATGCTGGAAAAGGAATTGTTGGGCGCCAAACTGCTCTTGGACGGTTGGGAGAAGTTGCTCTTGGAGGACATTCTGGTACCATTCTTTATTCATGGCTGTGTTTTTAGGCAAGACTGTGAGTGAGCCGATTCCCTTGGCTGAGAAGCAACCCCACACATGAATGGTTTCAGGATGCTTTACAGATGGCATGAGACAAGACTGGTGGTAGCACTCACCTCTTCTTCTCCGAATAAGCTGTTTTCCAGATGTCCCAAACAATCGAAAAGGGGATTCATCAGAGAAAATGACTTTGCCCCAGTCCTCAGCAGTCCACTCCCTGTACCTTTTGCAGAATATCAGTCGGTCCCTGATGTTTTTTCTGGAGAGAAGTGGCTTCTTTGCTGCCCTCCTTGAAACCAGCCCTTGCTCAAAGAGTCTCCGCCTCACAGTGCATGCAGAAGCACTCACACCAGCCTGCTGCCATTCCTGAGCAAGCTCGGCACTGCTGGTAGTCCGATCCCGCAGCTGAAACAGTTTTAAGATACGGTCCTGGCGCTTGCTGGTCTTTCTTGGGCGCCCTGGAGCCTTTTTGACAACAATGGAAGCTCTCTCCTTGAAGTTCTTGATGACACGATAGATTGTTGACTGAGGTGCAATCTTTGTAGCTGCGATACTCTTCCCTGTTAGGCCATTTTTGTGCAGTGCAATGATGGCTGCACGTGTTTCTTTAGAGATAACCATGGTTAACTGAAGAGAAACAATGATACCAAGAACCAGCCTCCTTTTAAAGTGTCCAGTGATGTCATTCTTACTTAATCATGACTGATTGATCGCCGGCGCTGTCCTCATCAACACCCACACCTGTGTTAATGGATCAATCACTAAAACGATGTTAGCTGCTCCTTTTAAGGCAGGACTGCAATGATGTTGAAATGTGTTTTGGGGGTTAAAGTTAATTTTCTGGGCAAATATTGACTTTGCAAGTACAGTAATTGCTGTTAAGCTGATCACTCTTTGACATTCAGGAGTATATGCAAATTGTCATTACAAAAAATGAAGCAGTAAACTTTGGAAAAATTACTATTTGTCTCATTCTCAATACTTTTGGCCATGACTGTAGATGTGTTATCAGTCATTGTACAGGAGGAGCAGGTGAGCTGTGATATCACCTATTGTGAATGACGATCTTGTATCATCTATACAGAAGTGTTAGCTTTCAGTGTAATCCTCCCTGTGACAATGAGATGAGAGCTGAGAAGAACTATATGAATAAGAAGTTTCAGCTTATTAAGAGGCTCAGTGGTCAAAGTGAAACTGCAATATTTCAGGATATTTTTTAGTATAAATATTAGCTTGAAAAATGTATAACATCAAGAATCAAAATTCTTTAATATAACATTAACATAAAAACTTAATTTATGCAATAATTGTCAGGAGCAGAAGCGGGATCACTGCGGTGCGGCCTTCTCATCTGTTTTTATAATAAGCTTATTTCTGATGACACTTTCCCTTTCACATGACTGATGATAAGACGGCACCCGCTGATCCCAGATCAGTTTCTGATGTTCTCAATAATTAACACTTAGCACTATATCTTTCTTATAGTGGCCCCTTAGGTTCTTCATCCCCTTTGAAGGGAACCTATCCGATCTCCTGACCGCCCCCAACCACTATTATAGCAAAATGGGTGCAGATTTCTGTAATCTGATCAGATGTGTTCTGTAACTTACTAACGCTAAGGATGTAGTTTTATCCTGTAGCGTCACATATTTACAATGAAGTGGGACTAGTCCGGCAGGGCGGCGTCACTTCCCCTGGACTAGTCCTGCCTTCGATTATTGTATCACAACTTCCTAGACATGATTGACAGACTGTACGCCAAGCTCAGAGAGCCGCTATTAGAAGATTGGGGGCAGGTCTAATGCGGGGGGACGTGACGCCCTGCCGGACTAGTCTAGCCTCATTATAGACATGTGACGTTGCAAGATCAAACTACTTTCTTTAAACATTATAGCATTAATAAGTTACATAAAAGAACTGATCAAACTAAAGAATTCTGCCCCCATAGCGCTCTACTAGTGGTTGTGGACCATGCAGGGACCTCTCTAGCTTGGCGCTCCATGGTCCTACAAGGGAAGCATTTAATACATAGACGATGATACTTAAGTTTAACAGATGACATTTCGGAGACGTCTTCAATGTGACACACTTTCCTCCTCTGCGTTCTGCCGGCACTGCTGTGAGCACTTGTTATCTCCGACCTTTTCCCACTCTTGTTATTCTATATTATTTGAGACCTGATGGCAGGTTGGATGAGGACGTCCATCTCTGCCTCTCTTCACAGTCCTGGGGGGCTAGTGACAGATTGTCACCCAATCTATTCTGTTACAAGGATCAAATGTGGATCTGCTCTGCTTGTCGGACTACAGAGGTAGCCATGACGGCTCTGGACTATGTGGGTTTCATCATAGGTACCAATGTACTAATGGGGCGAAATCATCAAGAAGGTGCCGAACAGTGTGTGACCTGAGTTAAAGTGGAAGCACGACGACCTCTGCAGACAAAACGGAGTTTCGCACTGGTACCCCAACAAGAATCCAACACGAGCAAGCGGTCCTATTTATAACGTCCATCGGGAGGAACTCAGCTTGATAAATTTTGGTTAGAATTATTTATGGTGTCTTGGTATTCTCATTGTATCTTATCCTAGGGTGCTCCTCAGCTCACATAACCCCGCACATACGCAGGGCTCCGAGAATGCTCCAGTGCATGCATGTCTCACACCCTCTCTTGTGTCAGTCTGTTATGAACTGACCTGGGTTGGAGTGGTGGTATTGCAACCACTAGGGGAAGCATTGGCAGGTAGCATAGTTAGGAAACACCCAGAGGTCGGTACACGGGAACAGCAGTATAGTTTTGGATGAGGCAGCAGGTGAAAGGAGAGCTTGACTAAAGGCTGGGCACTCAATAATTTCGCAAGGAAGGAAGTGCAATGCCAGGTTTAAGTAGGGTGTTCAATCAGGAGATTACAGTTGTGGTAGATCGACTCACTTGGTTGCACATAGGAGGTACACAAGAACACTGTCTCTTTAAATCTTCTGTTGAGTGTATTAAGAGCACTGCATAAACTACAGTAATGTTAGCAAAAACAAACATGGCTTTCCCAACCTAACAGGAAAACCAAAACGATAACCATAACGTATGGCACAGTCTTTGGTGCTACGGGTAACCACCCGCTTCAAGAACAAAAACAACCCGAGGTTTAGCTGTCCTTAACATGAACACCACAGCTCCAGAGCTGCTACCTCCAGGCCCTCCCCACACCAAATGCTCTGAAAGGCTGTGATTTTATCCTCTGAGTTCCTCCCTTTCTACAGGTGTTCAATCACCCTAGCACTAAGATGACTGATTAACCCACTCATGTGCTGGAGCCTTTTTCCTATGTATAAATACTGCAGCTATTAATCTCAGTGCTACATATCTCCCCTCCAGTACTTTGCCAGTGACTTTGTCACATATTCCCCCCTCTGCCCAAAGCCGTAGACCTTGGTACCTTCAGTCACCAAACAGGGGAGTCCAAACTAGCATCTGCAATACTATGCAGCTTCCCAGGCCTGTGTTCACATGAAAGATGAAATCCTGTAGCCTTGAGTTTCAACTCTTGGAACACCATTTCTGCTTCAACGTCTTCGTGCCCTTAAGACGGTCGGTCAGGGGTGCAGCTATCATGACGAAATTTGGATACACCGCTGATAGTATCCCACCATTCCCAGAAATGCCTGAAGCTGGTCCTTGGAGACTTTGGACTGCCTCCACCTTATTCACTTGCGGCTTTACTTTGCTTCTTCCAACGATGAAGGTATTTTCCGTTCTTTTTCCTGATGGCACACTTCTTTTGGTTTATGGTAAACCCCACTTTCCTCAGCGCATCCAGCACAGTCTGGACTTTCTGCAGATGACTTCCCCAATCCAGGCTGAATATCACAATATCATCAAGGTACGCTGCGGCATACTTTTTGTGAGGGGCTAAGAGCCGGTCTATGACCCTTCAGAATGTAGCTGGGGCACCTTGCAGCCCAAAAGGAATTCTGGTATACTGGAAGCAACTGTCAGGTGTGGAAATGGCCGTCTTCTCCTTTGTACTTTAAGTGAGAAGGATTTGGGAGTAACCTTTCGTTAGGTCCAGGGTGGTGATGTATCTGGCCGACCTTAGCTTCTCTACGAGATCATCAATACAGGGCATTGGATATGCATCACATTTTGACATCACATTTAGTTTACTGTGGTTGTTGCAGAAATGCAACTCTCCCGCAGGTATCCGCACATGTGTTTCCGTCAGGATTTCATGTTCAACCACCTGTGTAAGTCCTGGCAACTCTGAGAACAGGTCCTGGTTCTGCAGAAGTAGTTCTCAGCACTGTTGTTTCTGGGCCGGTGACAGCGTCTCTGCCACTGTCACATCCTCAGTGTCCCCTTTTGGCTTGTCCAGCCCACATGGAGATTCAACGGGATCCCTCTGTTGCCTTGCCTTGATTGATATTGGCATGAGAAGATTTTGGAAGAGAGAGGTGGTAGCAGTTAACTGGCAGGTGGGACAGGACTTGCAATATCTTAGGATTTCTCTGTGACAACTGGGCCTATAGTACCTCTGCATGACTCGTTGAGTTTTGTCCACCCCCAGATGGTCACCTAAGACATGTGAATGGACTCTATCCAACTCCCCTTGTTTATAGGGTTCTAGTACCAACAACTGCTCCACTATCTCCTCCCTCACTTTATTAACTCTGTACAATAAGTCCCCACTCAACATAAAATAGGGAAACCTGGTGTCAGCCCCCGACTCCTGTGCTATGCCATTTATAACTGTTACCGTATTGAATGCTTCTTTTAGCAAAAGGTCTCTACGTTGGGTGAACCCCAAATTTTCTCTGGTCACCCCTATCTCAAGAATGTCTGCCTCAGGGAATACTACTTTCTCCTCTTTTCCCATTACACAGAAGGGAAACTCATCAGACTCTGGGGTTGGTGAGGCTTTTTTTTAGGGCCAACCCAGGTCTCTGCCCCTCCCCCACAAGTCCCAAAACAACACAAAGTCCCGGTCTATGATGATTGAGTGGAACAAATCCGGGACCACGCCGACCTCATGTGACTCAGTACCTCGGGCAGTCTCAATGACCACTCTGGCCACAGGATATTTTTTAGCATCCCCGGACGCAGCAGACGCCAACCTTCTTCCCAGGGATCAATTGGAGAGAGAGCGTGTCACTCACCAGGGTCACCAAACTCCCTGAATCTAGTAGTCCAGTCATTTTCAGACCATTCACTTTGACAGGACAAGTTTGGGGTCCATTGCCGGGTGGACAGTCCACACTGCAAGCTGGATATGAGTAGAACGAACACCGGCGTCCCATGCTACAGTCCATTTGCTTGGTGGTCAGGGGACAATGGGCAGCTATATGACCTGGACCGTGACATCTCCAGCAAATTACATCCCCTGATGAGGGCCTTGGCATGACCTCTTGGACTTTGGACGGCCAAACGACTTTTTAACCTCCGGCCCCCAGTATGGAATGGGATGCCTACCCACGGACCCGTCAACCCCCTGATAACTTTCGACCAGTTATTGGCATTCTGGGGATCTCCCTGGGCAAACCAAGTCTGCATCGGGCCCAAAACGGAGTGAACGAACCGGTCCATTACAACTCGCTTCACCATCTGTGCTGGGGTAGAGTACTCCGGCTGTAACCACTTTTGGATGAGGTGCAGCAGATCAAACATTAGGGAGTGAGGGGGTTTGTCACAGTGATTTGCTCAGCGTTGGACCCACTGTGCCCTGACACATTGTCACCCCCAAGCATGCCAAAATTTCTGTTTTCAATTTTTCATATTCTTTGGCGTCCTGTAAAGCCAAATCATAGTAGGCATTTTGTGGTCCCCCCGTTAAGTATGGCGCCAGGACTTCCACCCACTGCTCTGGCGGGAGTTTCTCTCTATCGGCGACCCTTTCAAAAACAGTTAAAAAGGCCTCTATGTCATCACCAGGGGTCATTTTCTGCAAGGCTCTCCTCACCGCCTTCCGGACAGAGAAATCATCAGCTGACAATGGAATCGGAGCCGCTGTTGTGCCACGAACCGCCCCTGTGAGTAAATCAATCTGCTGCTGCTGTTGTCAAATCTGTTGCTGGTACTCTTGGAGTCGCTGCTGGTGCCGTTGCTGCTGCTGTTGCTGCAACTGTTGCATAAACAGCTTACTTGTCCCCTGTTGTGCCAGCTGTTGCTGCTGCAGCTGCTCCTGATGCTTCTGCAGTTGTTGCTGTTTGAGCTGCTGCTGTAGCTGTTCCTGTTGGCTTTGGAACAGGTGCTTGATCAGCTCCTCCATTTTGTCTGACCGCTGTTCCATGCTCACCGCTGCCTTCACCCAGGACATGCCTTCTTTCCACAGACGTCACACTTGCTTCCTGGGGATCTTGCCCGCATTTCTAACACCAACTGTGTCAGATCGACTCACTTGATTGCCCACAGAGGTACACAGGAACACTGTCTCTTTAAATCTTGTGCTGAGTTTATTGAGAGCACTGCATAAACTACAACAATGTTAGCAAAACAAACAAGGCCTTCCTGGCCTAACAAGAAAACAAAACATAACATATGGCACAGTCCTTGTTGCTACGGGTAACCGCTCGCTTCAGGAACAAAAACAATCCAAGGTTTAGCTTTCCTTAATATGAACACCACAGTTCCAGAGCTTGTGCCTCGAGGCCCTCCCCACCAAATGCTCTGAAAAGGTGTGATTTTATCCTCTGAGTTCCTCCCTTTCTACAGGTGTTTAACCCCTTAATAACATCTGACGCACTAATACGCATCTGTGCCCTGGGACTTAAGAGCCAGACCCGTATTAGTACGTCATGGCGATCGCGCGCGCACACAGGCTGTGCGGGCGCGATCGCCGCCGGGTGTCAGCTGATTGTCACAGCTGACACCCGATACTATGTGCAGGGAGCGGTCCTGCACCGCTCTCAGCACATTAACCCCCGCGATGCTGCGATCGAAGTCGATCGCAGCATTGCGGGGGCAAGGGGAGGTGATCGCAGATACTCACCTCCTCTTCCGGCTTCCAGCGCAGTCTGCAAAGGCTTCCCGGGTGTTGCCATGACGACCCGATGTCGTCATGACAACATCCGGGTCACCAGACAGCAGGAAGATTGTTTGGACATGCGCAGTGCATCTCCAAACAATCTTCTCCCTGTCCGGCGCTGACAGCCTGCATGGCACAGGGATGGTGCTGCATTCCTGTGCCATGCAGGCAATCAGAGAAAAAAAAGTGAAAGTCCCAGAGTGGGACAAAGTAATAAACTATATAAGCTTCCAGAAAGTGAAAAAAAAAAAAAAAAAATTGCAAAAATCTAAAAAAAAAATAAAAAAAATAATCCACCAAAAATAAAAATATAATGTACCCATCAATAAATATTATTATAAAAAAAAAAAAAAAAAAAACAATAAAAGTAGACATATTTGGTATCGCCGCGTCCGGAACAACCTGATCTATAAAACTGTCCCACTAGTTAACCCCTTCAGTGAACACGGTAAAAAAAAAAAAAAAAAAAAACGAAGCAAAAAACAATGCTTTATCACCATACCGCCAAACAAAAAATGGAATAACACGCGATCAAAAAGACAAATATAAATAAAAATAGTACCACTGAAAATGTCATCTCGTCCCGCAAAAAATAAGCCACCATACAGCTCCATCATCCAAAAAATAAAAAAGATATAGCTCTCAGAATAAAGCGATGCTAAAAAATATTTTTTTCTATAAAATTGCTTTGATTATGTAAAAGTGCAAAACATAGAAAAACAATATAAATGTGGTACCGCTGTAAACATACTGACCCGAAGAATAAAGCTGCCTTATCAATTTTACCACACGCGGAACAGAATAAAAAAAAACAAAAAAAACAATTCCTGAATTGTTGTTTTTTGTTTATTCTGCCTCCCAAAAATCGGAATAGAAAGCGATCAAAAAATGTCACGTGCCTGAAAATGGCACCAATAACAACGTCAAGTCATCCCGCAAAAAACGAGCCGTCACATGACTGTATGCCAAAATCTGGAAAAATTATAGCTCTCAAAATATGGCGATGCAAAAACTAGATTTTACAAAAAATGCGTCTTTTAGTGAGTGACAGCTGTCAGTCATAAAAACCCCATATGATTCTGGTATTGCTGTAATCACACCGACCCGAAGAATAAAGTCGTCTAATCACTTATACCGCACAAGGAACGGGGTCAAAAATAAACTCTTGGGTTAGGATTGGGCTAGGGTTAGGGCTGGGTTTGGGGCTAGGGTTGTGCTAGGGTTAGGGTTGTGCTAGGGTTAGGGTTGTGCTAGGTTTAGGGCTGGGGTTGTGATGGGGTTGGGATTTTTTTCAAAAGTAAGAAAAAAAGATGACGATATGGCGACTAGTGTTGAGCGCAAGTGCTCGCTACTTGAGTTTGCATCGGGAGCTCTGGTATGCATTGAGTATCGTGGGTATTTGAGTGACATGCTCGAGTCTCTGCCCCATATGCTTCGCGGCCAAAAAAACTTTACGGGGATTGCCTGCCATGCACGAGCGATCCCCGCATGTTTTTTTTTGGGTGTCTAATAACCGTGAAACATGCGGAGCAGGGACTCGAGCATGTCACTCGAGCACACGCTGTACATGGTGCATACCTGAGTACCCGATGCAAACTCAAGTAGCGAGCACTTGCGCTCAAGACTAATGACAACTTATTCAATATGATGACCTAATGTAAACAAATTCTGTGTCGTACCTCTGGGTTCAAAATGTTCACTATACACCTTAATAAAATCCTTGGGGGGTATAGTTTCCAAAATGGGGTCACTTGTGGGGGAGCTCCACTGTTTAGGCACATCACGGGCTCTCCAAACGCGACATGGTGTCCGCTAACAAATTGAATGGAAAATCGTCTCAAATTGTTAGCGGACGCCATGTTGCGTTTGGAGAGCCCCTGCGTGCCCAAACATTGGAGCTCCCCCACAAGTGACCCCATTTTGGAAACTAAACCCCCCAAGGCACCTATCTAGATGCATAGTGAGCACTTGGAACCCCAGGTGCTTCACAAATAGATTCATAAAAATGAAAAAGTGTTTTTTTTTCACTTTTTCATTTTTACGAATCAATTTGTGAAGCACCTGGGGGTTCCAAGTGCTCACTATGCATCTAGATAGGTGCCTTGGGGGGTCTAGTTTCCAAAATGGGGTCACTTGTGGGGGAGCTCCAATGTTTGGGCACACAGGGGCTCTCCAAACGCAACATGGTGTCCGCTAACAATTTGAGCCGACAATTTGTTAGCGGACACCATGTTGCATTTGAAGAGTCCCTGTGTGTCCAAACATTGGAGCTCCCCCACAAGTGACCCCATTTTGGAAACTAGACCCCCCAAGGCACCTATCTAGATGCATAGTGAGCACTTGGAACCCCAGGTGCTTCACAAATAGATTCATAAAAATGAAAAAGTGTTTTTTTTTTCACTTTTTCATTTTTACGAATCAATTTGTGAAGCACCTGGGGGTTCCAAGTGCTCACTATGCATCTAGATAGGTGCTTTGGGGGTCTAGTTTCCAAAATGGGGTCACTTGTGGGGGAGCTCCAAAGTTTGGGCACACAGGGGCTCTCCAAACGCAACATGGTGTCCGCTAACAATGTGAGCCGACAATTTGTTAGCGGATATCATGTTGCATTTGGAGAGTCCCTGTGTGCCCAAACATTGGAGCTCCCCCACAAGTGACCCCATTTTGGAAACTAGACCCCCCAAGGCACCTATCTAGATGCATAGTGAGCACTTGGAACCCCCAGGTGCTTCACAAATTGATTCATAAAAATGAAAAAGTTTTTTTTTTTCACTTTTTCATTTTTACGAATCAATTTGTGAAGCACCTGGGGGTTCCAAGTGCTCACTATGCATCTAGATAAGTGCCTTGGGGGGGTCTAGTTTCCAAAATGGGGTCACTTGTGGGGGAGCTCCAATGTTTGGGCACACAGGGGCTCTCCAAACGCAACATGGTGTCCGCTAACAATTTGAGCCGATTTTCCATTCAATTTGTTAGCGGATACCATGTTGCATTTGGAGAGTCCCTGTGTGCCCAAACATTGGAGCTCCCCCACAAGTGACCCCATTTTGGAAACTAGACCCCCCTAGGCACCTATCTAGATGCATAGCGAGCACTTGGAATCCCCAGGTGCTTCACAAATTGATTCGTAAAAATGAAAAAGTGAAAAAAAAAAACACTTTTTTATTTTTACGAATCAATTTGTGAAGCACCTGGGGGTTCCAAGTGCTCACTATGCATCTAGATAGGTGCCTTGGGGGGTCTAGTTTCCAAAATGGGGTCAATTGTGGGGGAGCTCCAATGTTTGGGCACACAGGGGCTCTCCAAACACAACATGGCGTCCGCTAATTATTCAAGCAAATTTTACAATCAAAAAGTCAAATGGCGCTCCTTCCCTTCCAAGCCCTGCCGTGCGCCCAAACAGTGTTTTTTCCCCAAATATTGGATATCTGCGTGCCCAGGGGAAATTGAACAACAAATTTTGGGGTCCATTTTTTCTTGTTACCCCTGTGAAAATAAAAAAAATTAGGTCTAAAGTAACATTTTTGTGAAAAAAGTTAAATTTTCATTTTTTTCTTCCACATTCAAAAAATTCCTGTGAAGCACCTGAAGGGTTAATAAAGTTCTTGAATGTGGTTTTGAGCACCTTGAGGGGTGCAGTTTTTAGAATGGTGTCACTTTTGGGTATTTTCTGTCATAAAGACCTCTCAAAGTGACTTCAAATGTGATGTGGTCCCTAAAAAAATGGTTTTGTAAATTTTGTTGGAAAAATGAGAAATCACTTGTCAACTTTTAACCCTTATAGCTCCCTAACAAAAAAAAATTTTGGTTCCAAAATTGTGCTGATGTAAAGTAGACATGTGGGAAATGTTATTTATTAACTCTTTTGTGTGACATATCTCTCTGATTTAAGTGCATAAAAATTCAAATTTTGAAAATTGCAAAATTTTCAAAATTTTCGCCAAATTTCCGTTTTTTTCACAAATAAACGCAAGTGATATCGAAGAAATTTTACCACAATCATGAAGTACAATATGTCACGAAAAAACAGTCTCAGAATCAGGGGGATCTGTTGAAGCGTTCCAGAGTAATTACCTCATAAAGTGACAGTGGTCAGAATTGTAAAAATTGGCCTGGTCATTAACGTGCAAACCACCCTCGGGGCTTAAGGGGTTAATCACCCTAGCACTAAGATGGCTGATTAACCCACTCATGTGCTGGAACCTTTTTCCTATGTATAATTACTGCAGCTATTAATCTCAATGCTACATATCTCCCCTCCAGTACTTTGCCAGTGACTTTGTCACACAGTGTAGAGGGATTCAGGAACTCAGAGTGGAGGCAATCAGAAACAACACAGGTACTAGTATCTGGGTTAGCAAGGAAATGTCCAGAGAGCTGAATAGCTTAGAGGGAAGAGCTGCCACCTAGTGCACAAAAGCTGCTGGGTTCGAGTCCTGACACAATCCTTCACTCTGGCCCCCTGTCTGTCTTTAGCCCAATTTTCTGGCTTCTCAGTGAGACTCACGCTGGTAGTCACTATGGCTCCCCGCACCACTTGAGCTTAAATCCAGGCTCTCGTCCTCACAGTGGACCGTCACCCCATCACCCCACTGGACTGTTCCCTCCAAGCCACTTTGATGCTCTCATCTGTTATTGGCCCCCTGGCTATCAGGTTCTTCTGTATAAGAGCTCATTCACACGTTTGAGTGCTATTCGTGGTTTTCACAGATCGCACTTACCTATGATATTCTATAGGGCTGTGCACACAGGCTTGGACTGGCCCACAGGAGAATCTGAGCAGTACTTGACACAATATACTTGAATCATTATCTACAGACAAAGGCGGCATCTTATTAATTTATTAAACCAATCTACCCAGTTCATTGTTCTATAAATTTGTGACTGTGGATAATGTCACATTTGCATGTAGCTGAAAAGTGGGGCCCTGGAGTTGGTTACTGGTGGGCCCTTGGCACCCCAGTCCGACACTGTACATGTCCAATTTTTTCCTCGGACCGAGAGATCCACAGAAAAATTTTGACACGTCCGATTTTGATCAAAGAGTTGGATCAAAATTGGCAATGCAAGTCAATGGGTACGTGAGAAAAAAAAAGACGGACTGCACTCGGATGACATCTGAGTGCAGTCCAATTTTCATGGACTGTCAGAAAGGAGAAGGTGGAGAAGCTTTTTTTTTAAATTTCTCCACATACGATAAAATCAGGTGACACTCGGACCACACTCTGATCCAACTCTGATCAGAATAATTGTTCCGTTTTTCTCGTAAGTAGAGTGAATGAGCCCCAAATCTATTCACCTGAACTCTGATTGTTACTACTACTTCAGGCAGCATATGCACTTACTACTTTTTTGAGGGACTACAACTCTCTGTTTCCATAGGAGACAGCTTGTCTTCCTTTAAGCGGTGGGCACAGCCTCCTCTGCTAGGGACAGTCGCAGAGACAATCCGCCCTCCATAATATGAGTCTCCGCACCATTTCTCATGTACATAGACAATTCATTAGACACAAGTTAAACAGAAGACCAGAATCAGCTTCCTGTGAGGAGGCGGCACTGGGCGGGGAATAGAGCTGGAGTGGCAGAGGCTTCAGATCTACAATAGCTCTTCAGCCTCATTTGCATATCACTTGAAACGCTGATTTCCCAGTAACGGAGGGACTGACCGGCCATGTAAAGGTATTGCAGGTCTTGTCTCTGAAAGATCTACATGCACATAAAAATAGTTTTGGGGTGAATTCCTGCTGACAGATTCTCTTAAACATTTCTCCTAGACCAAAAACTAAATCCTGTCGTTGCCATTGATTTAGCACAACAACAACATCACAAAGAAATCTAAAAAATATGATTTCTTACCTCGTCAATGTCTGGTTGCTTTCGGTGAAGGTGATCTTGAAACACAAGCTCCATGGCACTGAAGATGGAATAAGATTATTTATATTTGGTATTTCCTTAAGACACCCAGAGAAGATTGTCCTTAGTAATCAGATACAGCAGAGTTTCAGTGTTAAGCATGGAGGAGAGGGACAAAACACCTGAAGAATCTACAGTGGGGAAAAAAAGTATATAGTCAGCCACCAATTGTGCAAGTTCTCCCACTTAAAAAGATGAGAGAGGCCTGTAATTGACATCATAGGTCGACCTCAACTATGAGAGACAAAATGAGAAAACAAATCCTGAAAATCACATTGTCCGATATGAAAAGAAATGGTTTTCAAATTTTGGTGGAAAATAAGTATTTGGTCAATTACAAAAGTTCTTCTCAATACTTTGTTATAAATCCTTTGTTGTCAATGACAGAGGTCAAACGTTTTCTGTAAGTCTTCACAAGGTTGGCACACACTGTTGCTGGTATGTTGGCCCATTCCTCCATGCAGATCTCCTCTAGAGCAGTGATGTTTTGGGGCTGTCGCTGGGCAACACGGACTTTCAACTCCCTCCAAAGGTTTTCTACAGGGTTTAGATCTGGAGACTGGCTAGGCCACTCCAGGACCTTGAAATGCTTCTTACGAAGCCACACCTTCGTTGCCCTGGTAGTGTGCTTGGGATCATTATCATGCTGAAAGACCCAGCCATGTTTCATCTTCAATACCCTTGCTGATGGAAGGAGGTTTGCACTCAAAATCTCACGATACATGGCCCCATTCATTCTTTCATGTACATGGATCAGTCGCCCTGGTCGCTTGGCAGAGAAACAGTCCCAAAGCATGATGTTGCCACCCCCATGCTTCATAGTAGGTATGGTGTTCTTTGGATGCAACTCAGCATTCTCTCTCCTCCAAACACGACGAGTTGTGTTTCTACCAAACAGTTCTACTTTGGTTTCATCTGACCATATGACATTCTCTCAATACTCTTTTGGATCATCCAAATGCTCTCTTGTAAACTTCAGATGGGCCCAGACATGTAATGGCTTAAGCAGGGGGACACGTCTGGCACTGCAGGATCTGAGTCCCTGGCGGCGTAGTGTGTCACTGATGGTAGCCTGTGTAACGTTGGTCCCACCTCTCTGCAGATCATTCACTAGGTTCCCCGTGTGGTTCTTTGATTTTGCTCACCGTTCTTGAGATCATTTTGACCCCACAGGGTGAGATCTTGTGTGGAGCCCCAGATCGAGGGAGATTATCAGTGGTCTTGTATGTCTTCCATTTTCTACTTATGGCTCCCACAGTTGATTTCTTCACACCAAGCTGCTTGCCTATAGCAGATTCAGTCTTCCCAGACTGGTGCAGAGCTACAATTTTGTTTCTGGTGTCCTTAGACAGCTCTTTGGTCTTCACCATAGTGGAGTTTGGAGTGTGACTGTTTGAGGTTGGGGACAGGTGTCTTTTATACTGATAACAAGTTCAGACAGGTGCCAGTACTACAGGTAATGAGTGGAGGACAGAGGAGCCTCTTAAAGAAGAAGTTACAGGTCTGTGAGAGACAGAAATCTTGCTTGTTTGTAACTGACCAAATACTTATTTTCCACCAAAATTTGAAAACAATTTCTTTCCAAATCAGACAATGTGATTTTCAGGATTTGTTTTCTCATTTTGTCTCTCATAGTTGAGGTCGACCTATGATGTCAATTACAAGTCTCTCTCATCCTTTTAAGTGGGAGAACTTGCACAATTGGTGGCTGACTAAATACTTTTTTCCCCCACTGTATAAGCATGACTTTCATGGAGTAAGGCCAACAGAAGCACAAAGTATACACTGCACAACTGCAGCCTCTTGATTAGGCTATGTTCACACTTTTTGTTCTGCAGCAAAACCTGATCTCTTGGCAGGAAAGAAGCTGCATCAAAAACGCAGGTTTTGGTGCATTTTTTTTCAGGATCCCAAAGTTCATCTATGCTTCTACCACAGAAGCATGAACACAGGTCACCAATGCAAGACATATGTGAAACCATATTAACCAGAATTTGAAATGTAACAGTGGGGGAGGTGAATAGTTCAGGAATACCTAAGACACTGGCAGTGCATTGAGTTTGTAGAACACTATTTACTTTCACACTATGGTCTGCCATTCAGTTGCATAGGCATTGTTCAATTTCACACTTCCCCGCGTTTTTAGTGAAAACAAGCAAGTACAACAGTATGTGAAACTCATTTATTTTTGTGATTTTACCATCTTGTCTTGGTTACTGAGATGGCAGTTTGTATTAGGAGAGTTTAATTAAATTAGTGATGTGTACTGTGTAAACATTTTCTGAGCTACGTGTGCGATTGAACAATACCTGTGGCCCAGGAAGGTGTGAAATTGAACAATGCCTGTGCAACTGAATGGCAGACCATAGTGTGAAAGTAAATAGTGTCATACAAACTCAATGCACTGCCAGTGTCTTAGGTAAACTATTCCTGAACAATTCACCGTTATATTTGAAATTCTGGTTAATATGGTTTCACATACAGTATGTGTTACATTGGTGACCTGTGTTTATGCTTCTGTGGTTGAAGCAAAGCTGAACTTTATGATCCTGAAAAACATGCGTTTTTGATGCAGCTTCTTTCCTGCCAAGAGATCAGGTTTTACTGCAGAAAAAAAAAACGCTGAAAAAACGCAATGTGTGAACATAGCCTTAGATGGGATCAGCTCTTGAACCACCACCAAAAATATTATGATATTTTCAAAGATAATTAAAGCTACTAGCACAATAAAAGTGAAGGCAAAGACATTTTACAGATACATAGAAAAAGACTGGAGGGTGTTATTCTCACCTATCAGATCTGCAGCTTCTTAATATTATATCATTGGTGATTTCTTCAAGAAAACGGAGATATTTTAAGTCTTCTTCCCTGTAAATAGAAAAGTCTCACTACAATGGAGGAATTGACAAACCCCAGTGCACAAACCTGTCCTATGTCATCACCTGCTTAGTTGCCACCATTAAACGTAGCGATGACGTTAGCTGACCCACATCGGGGTATTGTCTGGTTAACCCCTTCCCACTGCAGACATTTTTTGTCTTTTTGCTTTCAATTTTTCATACTTCTTCCAAGAGCCAGAACTTTTGTTTTTTTATATATATTTTTACGGTGCTTAGCATTGTTTATGGGTGAGAAAGGGAACAAACCACTTATTATTTTCATGATCTACAGATGTAGATACGAAAGCAAGAAATAAATGATATATGGAGGACAGTAGATAATCAGTGGGACGCTTGGCTCCAATTTCTATCTTAAGCAAGGTTTTATCTTTTCTGACATAGCAGCCAGTGAGGTAACGACGTTCATTCAGCTAAAGTGTATTGTATTGTGGCGTGTATTGTGGTGCAGAGACCGTGCACAGCAATACACACTGCTGGGCAATCAGAAGCCAGTAGCTGACAGTGGCATGCACGTGACCGGGGACCCATAGCAATGACGTCATGCACTGCCATCGCTTGCATGCTGAAGTCAGCTGCCGGCTTCAGAAGACGCCGCCGCCGCGTGGCAGGGGAATGGAGGGAAGGTGACTACAATGGTTTATTTTTTTTCTATACATTAAAGAACAGTGGCAGAGCGGGGGACATATACCAGGATGGGGGATATATATACCAGGATAGGGCCCAGCAAAAGGAACATATATACCAGGATAGGGCCCAGCAAAGGGAACATATATACCAGGATGGGGCCAGGATGAGATATATATATATGACGCGCCCCCTGGGCCATATTCTTTAGGGGGAATATCCGGAGCCGGATCAGATGGGAGTTGTAGTCTTCCGAGTGGCTGTGACCCGGTCCGTGCCCAGGGTGTCAAACTCAGTTGTATGTGGCAGTCCTACAGATGTTATAAGTTCTTTATTGTCGACTACGCCACCCGTTGTAATGCGGTCACTATGGCCGCCGCTGCAGCAGGGTCCGCTGAGGCTGATGGTGTAGGTGCAGCGTTTGATGGTATAACCCCCAACGGGTGGGGTATAGCCTCAGGGGGTCAGGTGCAGAGGATGGGGGTTGTGGTGGTGCAGCATAGGTGTAAAATGAAGACAGAGTCGGGTTGTGCAGTTTAGGGTATTTACTCACTGCTGATGTTCCGGTCACTCCAGCTTTAAGTGACCTCCCGAGCCGTGCTGCGTCCACCAGGTCCTGGATCCAGCCAACCCCCAAGCGAGTCCGGAGCGTGACCCTGAGCTCTCCTTCTGTCCTTTCTCTGGCCGTCCCCACTATTGATCCACCCAGGTCCAGCTCCCTCGGGCCTTCTGTTGGGTGACCCTTGGCCTTGGGTTCCCTGACCCTCCACGTGGTATGCCTTCGTGGTGGATGTGGTGGGTGGCCGTGGCAGACGCTGCCCACGGCCTCCGGTCTCTGGCTGGGGTGTGTTTTTGCCCCCCACCAGCTTGGGTTCCGGTACCCTGATGCCGACTCTTCACCCGTCGATTGGATTTGGGGTCTTAGAGTCCTCTCTTCTTCTTCCCCCTCTGGGTCTCTCTTTCTTCTCCTCTCTCTCTCTCTCTGGGGCTTCTCTGCTCCTCCTCTGCTTCTTACTCTGACAGACTGACCCTGTTCTTAGTTGGTGCCCACCTTATATACACCCTCTATGTGTGAGCTCAGGTGACCAGCACCCAATGAGCTCCTATCTTTACCCAGGCTGCTCCCCCTATCTGCCCCTACACTACTTGGGATGTACCACCCCCCTCCCACTCCAGCCAGGAACAGACTCGGTCGTACCTGCACATTTCTAAGTGGGAGTACCGTCGGCCTGTTCCTCGGAAATGGGATGTATGTAGTGCATGCAGCCTACCGAGCTCAGTTCCACACTCCATCCTTACCCGGGAGTGGAATATCACACCTCTGGATTGAGGTGCAATACCCCTGTAGCAGCCGAATCCTCAGGGTGCTACATTCCCCCCTGGTAAATCACAGCACGTCCTCGGGCTGTAAGATAAAAACAACAAAAACATACAAATTTTTGCATAAACATAAACATAATAAAACATCATATAAAACTTTTCATAAAAAACATTCTCGTCGCCTCTGGCTCCTCCTCCGGACACTGTGCAACGTGTGTCCGGGAAAAGTGCGACAGTCTCTTAGAAAAATGGTTTTCCTATAAAACCGGTAGGGGCGCTTTAGGAAGCGCAACTATATATAAAGGGGTAGTGGCCGCTCTCAGTCCTCGGCCAGGTAATGGGAATAGGGATAAACGGGTAAACAGTTCACACATGCTGGTCCCAACGGGGACTATATTAGCAGCAGTAACAGTTTCAGTTTCAGTTCATGGTGCCCCGACGGGCAACTATATACAGCTCCTGCTTCGCTGTACTTAACGACGGCGTCCTCCTGCTCTTTCTTTATTGTTACCTTTGGCTCTAGTTTCAGACCCGTCCGGGTCCTCTTGTTCTTCCTCCTCACACCGCAGCTCTTCCTCCGTCAGACGATGCACATGGAGGGCGTAGGGTCCTTTGGCACACTTGTGCCGGGTGAAGGTGACCTCGTCCCCGATGTAAAGGTCACGACCTCTGTGTCCCTCCGGTAGGTGGGACTCAACGTCTCTCCTGGTCACGAAGACGTCGCCTAGGGTGCGGTGGTCTCGGATGAAGCCCCACCCATGCTGCATGTTAAACTTTATCACAGTCCCGGTGGTGCGGGGACTATGCGCTGCACGGGGGTCTCTCCTGGCCCGGCTCTTCTGCTCCGCGCTCCTTACTTGAGCTTGCTGTTCCCGGACCCGCCTCTCTCTCCGCTCCCTCTCAAAGTCCTCGAGCTGTTGGCGGCAGCACTCAGCACGCTCCGCTGCAGCTGCCCGAGTCTCTTGAGTGAACCCCATGAGATCTTCCCCGGTGGGGTCCCACTCGAACTGCACTTCTGCTAGCGGGGGCGAGATCCTCTTTACGGGCTTTGGAGCCGGGATCAGGGGTTCATCCAGGGGTCTCTCTCTCCGGAGTCGGGGATGGTGGAACTCCGGTGGCCATATAAATGGCTGCCCATCCGGGCACGTATGCTGGGCGTACAGGTCCTCTCCCAGATGCGGCGCTTTAGGTCTTATGGGCGCGGTGGTGTTAGCGCCCGGGTTGCCCGGGCCTTGCGGCCAGGCCTGGGGTATCTGGAAGGTGAAGGGCACCGTAAGGACGGCGGCGCCCTGGGCTACTTGGCCCTGCGACCAGGCCGGGGGCTCCGCGGAGGTAGGGGGCGCTGTTGGTATTGCGGCGCCCGGGGGTACTAGGCCTTGCGACCAGGCTGGTGGTACTTCCTGCTTGGTCACGCCCGGGGTCGAGGCGTGTGACGTCACAGGGGTCGCGGCTCCCGTTTGAGGCCTAGTCTGCGGCGGTGACGTTGCAGCGACGGGCACGGCAGGATAGACTTCGGGCTCTGCGACGGGGAGCTGGGGCAGGTTCGCGGTTTCCCGGTTTGGGGTATAGACGTCCCCTTTACCTGCCTCCACTCGTTCGGCTCCCTTCTCGGCGCCGTCTCCGGCCTTCAGTCCTCCCGCGCCATCCTCAGAGGCGGTCGGTCTCCTCGTCTTGGGTGGCGTGCTCCGCTGACAGGTCTCGGTCTGCTGGGCCATCTCACGGCTCCACTCCGCCAACGTCTCTCGCTGCACCCGGGCCATCCTCCTTGCGAGGCCCTCCAGAGCGGTCTGCGCACACTCCCGGTCTCGGGGGAGCTGTGCTAGGACCTCCACTAGGCCTAGTGGGGTCGTTGTTTCCAGCAGGCTCCTGACCAACGGGTCGGTGCTGCTCTGCTCTTCTACAGTTGTTTCCAGCAGGCTCCTGGCCAGCGGGCCGGTGCTGCTCTGCTCTCCCTCTTCTGTTTCTAGCAGGCTCCTGGCCAACGGGCCGGTGCTGCTCTGCTTTCTCGCCATCTCCGGGTAAGCTCCTCCGATATTCTTCTCCAGGCTTCTTGCCTCCGGGTGCGCTCGCTCTAGACTGCTCCAGGCGGCACCCATCTTTGTTCTCTCCTTTCGTCTCCTCCCCCTTCGAGGGCGGTCCCGGGGCCACTTGGTGACTGTCAGCTCCAGGGGCTGTTCTTTCACGCTGACAGACACCTGTAGCATCACAGTCTCTGTTGGTGGGGGCGGTTTCCACTTTTGGCGCCATTTTCGGTCCTGGCCCACGATGGGAGGTGGCCTCTTGCCATCCTCTGGCACGCCCATAATGGCGTCCGCTCTTCCAAGGCGGGAAACCTTTGGAAATGGCGGGAATCGTCTCCCAGTGGCGGGAAACTCTGCAGATGGCGGGAAAAAGCTGTTAATGGCGGACAACCGGCGGGAATCGACTGGTGATGGGGTCCGATGGCGGGGACCCTCCGGAACCGGCAGGAGACTTCTTTTTGAGGTAAACTCGCACTTTTCTTCAGGCACGCAGTACCCGGGTGTTGCGGGCACGTAATCCTGCCGACTACGCCAAAGTTGACGCGCCCCCTGGGCCATATTCTTTAGGGGGAATATCCGGAGCCGGATCAGATGGGAGTTGTAGTCTTCCGAGTGGCTGTGACCCGGTCCGTGCCCAGGGTGTCAAACTCAGTTGTATGTGGCAGTCCTACAGATGTTATAAGTTCTTTATTGTCGACTACGCCACCCGTTGTAATGCGGTCACTATGGCCGCCGCTGCAGCAGGGTCCGCTGAGGCTGATGGTGTAGGTGCAGCGTTTGATGGTATAACCCCCAACGGGTGGGGTATAGCCTCAGGGGGTCAGGTGCAGAGGATGGGGGTTGTGGTGGTGCAGCATAGGTGTAAAATGAAGACAGAGTCGGGTTGTGCAGTTTAGGGTATTTACTCACTGCTGATGTTCCGGTCACTCCAGCTTTAAGTGACCTCCCGAGCCGTGCTGCGTCCACCAGGTCCTGGATCCAGCCAACCCCCAAGCGAGTCCGGAGCGTGACCCTGAGCTCTCCTTCTGTCCTTTCTCTGGCCGTCCCCACTATTGATCCACCCAGGTCCAGCTCCCTCGGGCCTTCTGTTGGGTGACCCTTGGCCTTGGGTTCCCTGACCCTCCACGTGGTATGCCTTCGTGGTGGATGTGGTGGGTGGCCGTGGCAGACGCTGCCCACGGCCTCCGGTCTCTGGCTGGGGTGTGTTTTTGCCCCCCACCAGCTTGGGTTCCGGTACCCTGATGCCGACTCTTCACCCGTCGATTGGATTTGGGGTCTTAGAGTCCTCTCTTCTTCTTCCCCCTCTGGGTCTCTCTTTCTTCTCCTCTCTCTCTCTCTCTGGGGCTTCTCTGCTCCTCCTCTGCTTCTTACTCTGACAGACTGACCCTGTTCTTAGTTGGTGCCCACCTTATATACACCCTCTACGTGTGAGCTCAGGTGACCAGCACCCAATGAGCTCCTATCTTTACCCAGGCTGCTCCCCCTATCTGCCCCTACACTACTTGGGATGTACCACCCCCCTCCCACTCCAGCCAGGAACAGACTCGGTCGTACCTGCACATTTCTAAGTGGGAGTACCGTCGGCCTGTTCCTCGGAAATGGGATGTATGTAGTGCATGCAGCCTACCGAGCTCAGTTCCACACTCCATCCTTACCCGGGAGTGGAATATCACACCTCTGGATTGAGGTGCAATACCCCTGTAGCAGCCGAATCCTCAGGGTGCTACATTCCCCCCTGGTAAATCACAGCACGTCCTCGGGCTGTAAGATAAAAACAACAAAAACATACAAATTTTTGCATAAACATAAACATAATAAAACATCATATAAAACTTTTCATAAAAAACATTCTCGTCGCCTCTGGCTCCTCCTCCGGACACTGTGCAACGTGTGTCCGGGAAAAGTGCGACAGTCTCTTAGAAAAATGGTTTTCCTATAAAACCGGTAGGGGCGCTTTAGGAAGCGCAACTATATATAAAGGGGTAGTGGCCGCTCTCAGTCCTCGGCCAGGTAATGGGAATAGGGATAAACGGGTAAACAGTTCACACATGCTGGTCCCAACGGGGACTATATTAGCAGCAGTAACAGTTTCAGTTTCAGTTCATGGTGCCCCGACGGGCAACTATATACAGCTCCTGCTTCGCTGTACTTAACGACGGCGTCCTCCTGCTCTTTCTTTATTGTTACCTTTGGCTCTAGTTTCAGACCCGTCCGGGTCCTCTTGTTCTTCCTCCTCACACCGCAGCTCTTCCTCCGTCAGACGATGCACATGGAGGGCGTAGGGTCCTTTGGCACACTTGTGCCGGGTGAAGGTGACCTCGTCCCCGATGTAAAGGTCACGACCTCTGTGTCCCTCCGGTAGGTGGGACTCAACGTCTCTCCTGGTCACGAAGACGTCGCCTAGGGTGCGGTGGTCTCGGATGAAGCCCCACCCATGCTGCATGTTAAACTTTATCACAGTCCCGGTGGTGCGGGGACTATGCGCTGCACGGGGGTCTCTCCTGGCCCGGCTCTTCTGCTCCGCGCTCCTTACTTGAGCTTGCTGTTCCCGGACCCGCCTCTCTCTCCGCTCCCTCTCAAAGTCCTCGAGCTGTTGGCGGCAGCACTCAGCACGCTCCGCTGCAGCTGCCCGAGTCTCTTGAGTGAACCCCATGAGATCTTCTCCGGTGGGGTCCCACTCGAACTGCACTTCTGCTAGCGGGGGCGAGATCCTCTTTACGGGCTTTGGAGCCGGGATCAGGGGTTCATCCAGGGGTCTCTCTCTCCGGAGTCGGGGATGGTGGAACTCCGGTGGCCATATAAATGGCTGCCCATCCGGGCACGTATGCTGGGCGTACAGGTCCTCTCCCAGATGCGGCGCTTTAGGTCTTATGGGCGCGGTGGTGTTAGCGCCCGGGTTGCCCGGGCCTTGCGGCCAGGCCTGGGGTATCTGGAAGGTGAAGGGCACCGTAAGGACGGCGGCGCCCTGGGCTACTTGGCCGTGCGACCAGGCCGGGGGCTCCGCGGAGGTAGGGGGCGCTGTTGGTATTGCGGCGCCCGGGGGTACTAGGCCTTGCGACCAGGCTGGTGGTACTTCCTACTTGGTCACGCCCGGGGTCGAGGCGTGTGACGTCACAGGGGTCGCGGCTCCCGTTTGAGGCCTAGTCTGCGGCGGTGACGTTGCAGCGACGGGCACGGCAGGATAGACTTCGGGCTCTGCGACGGGGAGCTGGGGCAGGTTCGCGGTTTCCCGGTTTGGGGTATAGACGTCCCCTTTACCTGCCTCCACTCGTTCGGCTCCCTTCTCGGCGCCGTCTCCGGCCTTCAGTCCTCCCGCGCCATCCTCAGAGGCGGTCGGTCTCCTCGTCTTGGGTGGCGTGCTCCGCTGACAGGTCTCGGTCTGCTGGGCCATCTCACGGCTCCACTCCGCCAACGTCTCTCGCTGCACCCGGGCCATCCTCCTTGCGAGGCC
Organism: Phyllobates terribilis; assembly: GCF_046119375.1. Taxonomy (NCBI): domain Eukaryota; kingdom Metazoa; phylum Chordata; class Amphibia; order Anura; family Dendrobatidae; genus Phyllobates; species Phyllobates terribilis. Next base: position 702,577,859 of record NW_027362763.1, on the reverse strand, counting down.
CTCCAGAGCGGTCTGCGCACACTCCCGGTCTCGGGGGAGCTGTGCTAGGACCTCCACTAGGCCTAGTGGGGTCGTTGTTTCCAGCAGGCTCCTGACCAACGGGTCGGTGCTGCTCTGCTCTTCTACAGTTGTTTCCAGCAGGCTCCTGGCCAGCGGGCCGGTGCTGCTCTGCTCTCCCTCTTCTGTTTCTAGCAGGCTCCTGGCCAACGGGCCGGTGCTGCTCTGCTTTCTCGCCATCTCCGGGTAAGCTCCTCCGATATTCTTCTCCAGGCTTCTTGCCTCCGGGTGCGCTCGCTCTAGACTGCTCCAGGCGGCACCCATCTTTGTTCTCTCCTTTCGTCTCTTCCCCCTTCGAGGGCGGTCCCGGGGCCACTTGGTGACTGTCAGCTCCAGGGGCTGTTCTTTCACGCTGACAGACACCTCTAGCATCACAGTCTCTGTTGGTGGGGGCGGTTTCCACTTTTGGCGCCATTTTCGGTCCTGGCCCACGATGGGAGGTGGCCTCTTGCCATCCTCTGGCACGCCCATAATGGCGTCCGCTCTTCCAAGGCGGGAAACCTTTGGAAATGGCGGGAATCGTCTCCCAGTGGCGGGAAACTCTGCAGATGGCGGGAAAAAGCTGTTAATGGCGGACAACCGGCGGGAATCGACTGGTGATGGGGTCCGATGGCGGGGACCCTCCGGAACCGGCAGGAGACTTCTTTTTGAGGTAAACTCGCACTTTTCTTCAGGCACGCAGTACCCGGGTGTTGCGGGCACGTAATCCTGCCGACTACGCCAAAGTTGACGCGCCCCCTGGGCCATATTCTTTAGGGGGAATATCCGGAGCCGGATCAGATGGGAGTTGTAGTCTTCCGAGTGGCTGTGACCCGGTCCGTGCCCAGGGTGTCAAACTCAGTTGTATGTGGCAGTCCTACAGATGTTATAAGTTCTTTATTGTCGACTACGCCACCCGTTGTAATGCGGTCACTATGGCCGCCGCTGCAGCAGGGTCCGCTGAGGCTGATGGTGTAGGTGCAGCGTTTGATGGTATAACCCCCAACGGGTGGGGTATAGCCTCAGGGGGTCAGGTGCAGAGGATGGGGGTTGTGGTGGTGCAGCATAGGTGTAAAATGAAGACAGAGTCGGGTTGTGCAGTTTAGGGTATTTACTCACTGCTGATGTTCCGGTCACTCCAGCTTTAAGTGACCTCCCGAGCCGTGCTGCATCCACCAGGTCCTGGATCCAGCCAACCCCCAAGCGAGTCCGGAGCGTGACCCTGAGCTCTCCTTCTGTCCTTTCTCTGGCCGTCCCCACTATTGATCCACCCAGGTCCAGCTCCCTCGGGCCTTCTGTTGGGTGACCCTTGGCCTTGGGTTCCCTGACCCTCCACGTGGTATGCCTTCGTGGTGGATGTGGTGGGTGGCCGTGGCAGACGCTGCCCACGGCCTCCGGTCTCTGGCTGGGGTGTGTTTTTGCCCCCCACCAGCTTGGGTTCCGGTACCCTGATGCCGACTCTTCACCCGTCGATTGGATTTGGGGTCTTAGAGTCCTCTCTTCTTCTTCCCCCTCTAGGTCTCTCTTTCTTCTCCTCTCTCTCTCTCTCTGGGGCTTCTCTGCTCCTCCTCTGCTTCTTACTCTGACAGACTGACCCTGTTCTTAGTTGGTGCCCACCTTATATACACCCTCTATGTGTGAGCTCAGGTGACCAGCACCCAATGAGCTCCTATCTTTACCCAGGCTGCTCCCCCTATCTGCCCCTACACTACTTGGGATGTACCACCCCCCTCCCACTCCAGCCAGGAACAGACTCGGTCGTACCTGCACATTTCTAAGTGGGAGTACCGTCGGCCTGTTCCTCGGAAATGGGATGTATGTAGTGCATGCAGCCTACCGAGCTCAGTTCCACACTCCATCCTTACCCGGGAGTGGAATATCACACCTCTGGATTGAGGTGCAATACCCCTGTAGCAGCCGAATCCTCAGGGTGCTACATATATACAGTACAGACCAAAAGTTTGGACACACCTTCTCATTTAAAGATTTTTCTGTATTTTCTTGACTATGAAAATTGTACATTCACACTGAAGGCATCAAAACTATGAATTAACACATGTGGAATTATATACTTAACAAAAAAGTGTGAAACAACTGAAAATATGTCTTATATTCTAGGTTCTTCAAAGTAGCCACCTTTTGCTTTGATGACTGCTTTGCACACTCTTTGTATTCTCTTGATGAGCTTCAAGAGGTAGTCACCGGAAATGGTCTTCCAACAATCTTGAAGGAGTTCCCAGAGATGCTTAGCACTTGTTGGCCCTTTTGCCTTCACTCTGCGGTCCAGCTCACCCCAAACCATCTCGATTGAATTCAGGTCTGGTGACTGTGGAGGCCAGGTCATCTGGCATAGCACCCCATCACTCTCGTTCTTGGTAAAATAGCCCTTACACAGCCTGGAGGTGTGTTTGGGGTCATTGTCCTGTTGAAAAATAAATGATGGCCCAAATAAACGCAAACCGGATGGAATAGCATGCCGCTGCAAGATGCTGTGGTATCCATGCTGGTTCAGTATGCCTTCAATTTTGAATAAATCCCCAAAGGGGTCACCAGCAAAGCACCCCCACACCATCACACCTCCTCCTCCATGCTTCACGGTGGGAACCAGGCATGTAGAGTCCATCTGTTCACCTTTTCTGCGTCACACAAAGACACGGTGGTTGGAACCAAAGATCTTAAATTTGGACTCCTCAGACCAAAGAATAGATTTCCACTGGTCTAATGTCTATTCCTTGTGTTCTTTAGCCCAAACAAGTCTCTTCTGCTTGTTGCCTGTCCTTAGCAGTGGATTCCTAGCAGCTATTTTACCATGAAGGCCTGCTGCACAAAGTCTGCTCTTAACAGTTGTTGTAGAGCTGTGTCTGCTGCTAGAACTCTGTGTGGCATTGACCTGGTCTCTAATCTGAGCTGCTGTTAACCTGTGATTTCTGAGGCTGGTGACTCGGATAAACTTATCCTCAGAAGCAGAGTTGACTCTTGGTCTTCCTTTCCTGGGGCGGTCCTCATGTGAGCGAGTTTCTTTGTAGCGCTTGATGGTTTTTGCAACTGCACTTGGGGACACTTTCAAAGTTTGCCCAATTTTTCGGACTGACTGACCTTCTTTTCTTAAAGTAATGATGGCCACTCGTTTTTCTTTACTTAGCTTCTTTTTTCTTGCCATAATACAAATTCTAACAGTCTATTCAGTAGGACTATCAGCTGTGTATCCACCAGACTTCTGCACAACACAAATGATGGTCCCAACCCCATTTATAAGGCAAGAAATCCCACTTATTAAACCTGACAGTGCACACCTGTGAAGTGAAAACCATTTCCGGTGACTACCTCTTGAAGCTCATCAAGAGAATGCCAAGAGTGTGCAAAGCAGTCATCAAAGCAAAAGGTGGCTACTTTGAAGAACCTAGAATATAAG